>NC_090357.1:26434310-26734310 GCF_035084215.1 Heptranchias perlo | reverse complement strand
CACGCCATTTCTCGATGCTCTGCCGTCCAGGACTTTGGTTCCAAGTAATGCCAATGTGAAATGTGCATCAAAAGTTGATAATGAGACAATTGTAATTGGTAGCTTATTTAAAGAGCACTGTAGGTAAATTGATTCAGCAGTTTGAAAGCGATTCCTGAACCGCTGGCTCTCATGAGAGCCTACCACCCCACAACTCCCAACACCAGTACTGGTACCAGTGGGAATCCGATTATTTGAGGTTTGGTAGGAGAAGATCATCATTGGAAGGATGCCAGGTGTAAGGATCAGTAAGCTCTGTAGAATAGTAAGAAGCATTTAGGTATGCATTGATAGAGGCAAGGGTTAAATTGTATTAAACCACACACTGGACACACTAAGGCATGGCAGCAAGAAGTTAGTTGTAGGATGGTTTGAAAATTGCAAGTTAATTGCTGGGCCAACGCCAAAACGTCTGGTGAGGGGTATGCGAGTGTAAATGAAGAATAGGCCTCTCTGCAATAAATGCCTAGAAGAACAATGGGTGTTCATGTGTGTGGAATGTAAGGAGAACAGTAAACAGGTAATGTCACTGACGAGCATGTGCGAGAGGGAGAAAGTGGTCTGCGTGACCACAAATGTGCTTACGTATTAGCTCTGCATATTTACGGACTAACCGGATGTACTAGCAACCAGCTTACATACTAATACCATGATTACCTTATGTAATTAACCGTATAAAGGTACAGCACACTTTAAGAACTAGAAGGGATGAGACTACCCTGAGCAGTCAGAGGATGCGGTACACGAAGCCCGATGAGTTCTTTGTTTGTGAGTATAATTGATGTCAATCTCAAACACTGCGAGTACTGGGTTGTATTAGTGTGTTTACAAATAACGATTATTAATCACTGTGTTGCTGTTCACTGGGAGCTGGTTTGAGACTGGATGAACGAACATTACTGAGGACCCTCTTCAATAATGGCCTGGTGTTTCTAACACATTCCACTGTCTGAAAGCAAACCCCAGAGCATTTTATAAACACACGTTTAGATGTGCCAGGTTAGAAAAATGTTCTGGACAAAAGAAGCAGTCACGTTTTTGCATTTTTTGACCATTTTTCCACAGAAAGGAGCTGGATTTTTAATAGCAATGGAGTAGAATTATGCAGGGATTCCTCGAACTCCCACCCTAACCTCAGTGGAAGATCGGCAGCATTTCCAGAGAAACTGCATAATTGGCTGCTTACGCCATTTCTCCAGGGTTTCCATCAATCTACCGTTGACGTTACGGTGGGAGATCAGAAACACAGCCATAGAAATTCCAGATGACTGTATATTCTCACAAGCCTAAAGAAGGAGACAATTATATGAAAGGTGGTTAATATGCTAATCGGAAGTTGTTACTCCCAGGCACCAAAAAATAAGCAATTCATTAGTTTGTCATGGTATTTGGAAAGACATCGTTCACCATTGTTTTGGAAAACCCTTTGATCTCTGTCAGTCTGTGAGATGAGCACAGAGTAAGAGCCTTTTAAGAATGGAACATAAATAGCAAGGCTGGCAGAAAATGGCTGCCAAAGACAGGGGTTGCTTTAGTGAGAGAGGTTCTGCCCTGGGCTGTAGGATAAGATGCAGAGGGATTTTTAAAGTTGAGTAAAATGATCCAGTGAAGTGGAGATGGCGGTGCCTATTTTTTATTTTGTATCATTTCAAGAATGTAAGTTGTACCGATTGAATTAAGAGAGCCTGCTCTGTGTATTTCACCATACTGTGGAGTAAAGCAGCTAACAATTCAAGCCAAAGTTCACCTCATCCACTGTTAAATACCTGGATATCCAGTTCAGGTCACAAGAGGTTCTACTGTTACTGCCCCTAGGTCTTGCTACTGTACAGGTAGACTGTAGAGGAGAGATTGACTAGAATGGGCCTATATTCTCTGGAGTTTTGAAGAATGAGAGGTAATCTCATTGAAACATATAAGATTCTAAGAAGACTTGACAGGGTGGATGCTGAGAGGCTGTTTCTCCTGGCTAGAGAGTCTAGAACTAGGGATCAAAGTCTTAGGATAGGGGGTCGGTCATTTAGGACGGAGATGAAGAAAAATTTCTTCACTCAGAGGGTTGTAAATCTTTGGAATTCTCTACCCCAGAGGGCTGTGGATGTTCATCCATTGAGTATATTCAAAGCTGAGATCGATAGATTTATGACATTAAGGGAATCGGGGGATATGGGATAGGGTGGGAAAGTGGAGTAGAGATAGAAGATCAGCCATGATCTTATTGAATGGCGGAGCAGGCTCGAGGGGCCATATGGCCTACTCCTGCTCCTATTTCTTACGTTCTTATGTTCTTAGACCTAGGGCAGTATGAGTCAACTCCCATAAAAGTAAGATGTCCAGACCACTTATGGGAATGGCTGATGCCACTAAACACAAGGTAACTACAGCAGACCTGAATTCAAAACAGAAGCCTTAAAGTAGAATATAAAACCATCCACAGGGATTGTTTCCATCTGATACTTACATACATCAATTTCATATTTAGCCGATCGAAGTAATGAATCGGTGCGTCTTTTTGATTTAACGGATAGCCAAATCCAGCAATGTGGACTTCATCACAATAGTTCAGGGCCATTGTGACAGCTACAAACCCAGTGGTTGGGTGAGCTTTTCTCTGTGGATGGAGAAAGAGATTTATATTGAAATATATATCAAAGCTAAAGGCTTAACAGTGAGACAACATGACTTGGGAATCAGTGTATGAGGGAGAGAGGGGGAACAGAGGAGACCAAAAGAGAATGAGGGAAGGTTCAAATGACAAAGTGATTACGAGAGGCATAGTGTGGAGGCAGGGAGAGAGGGAAAGCGAGACTTTTGAAATGAAGACAGTCTAGTAAAGAACAAAGCTCCATAGTGCAGGCCACTGGGAAGGAATGGGTTTCAAAATATCAAGCATTAGGTAATGAATAGATGACTGGGTTTGCAATGAAGAAAAAGGGATCGAGCAAGGTGAAGAGTTTCATAATTTTGAGGTCCCGAGAAAGAACGAGCAGGAAACAATGAGATGAGTTTTGGCTTCAAGACAATATGAATGCAGGGAGGAAGAAGATAATGCAAATTTGGAGCCTAGGAGGAAAGCTCACATGGGCAATGCCCATAATATTATGGATAAAACAAAAGGGAGACAAGAACCATTACAATGGAGAGTGGCTGCTTCCCCAGGTATGGGAGTAGCACTGAAGTCTTGGACACATTTCTGTCTTATTTTATTTGTCCTGGGGATATAGGCAACACAATATTTATTGCCCATCCCTAGTTGCCTTGAGGGCATTAAGAGTCAGCTGCATAGTGTGGGACTGGAGTTACATGTAGGCCACGGGAGGTAGGAGTGGTAGATCCAGCAGCTTTCATGGCTCACAAAATACCAGATTTATTGAATTCAATTTCACAACTTGCCGTGGTGGGACTTGAACTCATAACCTCAACACAATAACTTGGTTATGTAGTCCAGTACTATAACCATTAGGCTATCATATCCTAGTCATAGCAAGCTAAGAGTCATTTATGGACAATAAATGTTTGATATGAAAGAGGAATCCAGGCTTTCTGAAGAGAACTTTAGTAAGTGTAAAGTGCTGCACATAGGAAGCACATGGGCAACACACGTACTTCATGAATGGTGGTGAAATAACTAAGGTTGAAGTTGAAAGAGACATAAGTGTCTTAGTAGACATGAAGCTCAGCATGGCCAACCAATGCCAAAGCAGAAAACAAAGGCAATAAATGTTGAACTATCCAGCAAAAACAGAAGAATAAAAGTCAGAGGAAGTAATGATCCAAATATGACTGGAGAACACTTTGAGTGGTGGCTTCAATTCTGGTCATCGAGACATAAGGGAGACAATCAAACATTGGGTGCATTACAGAAAAGAGCTTTGTGTTAGAGGTATGAGTTATGAGGAAAGAATGGAGAATCTTGGCCTTTTCAGAAAGGAGGCATCTCAAAGGTGATCTTCAAGAGATATATAAGATTGCAACAATATAGAAAAGGTAAATCTGGAAAGTTACTTTAAATTAAATTGCGAGAGTAAAACAGGGATCAGAGGTTCAAACCAGTAAAACGGCAGATTTAGGACTGATATCAGCAAGTTGTTCTTCACAGAGAGAGAGGGATCAAGACACAGAATAGCCTCTCAGAGAGGATGGAGGCAAAATCCCTGGAATCATTTAAAAACCAATTGGATGCTGCAAGGGAAGGGACTTTAGGCAAATTGTACATGGATGAACGAAGGCTTGAATGGCCTGTCTCATTGTAATTACCTTGTGGTCCTCTGAGATAGTGAGACAGTTAGTAGTATTACAAAAGATTAATTGCACACATATCTGAACCCTGCTCTTTGTTAATCCTCTCTTACACCCTTCGGCCCTCTGATTCTAGAGTATTGTGCACCTTCTCCTTCCCTTTATCACACCATTGGGAGCAGGGCCTTCAGCTGCCTTGGCCCTACTCCTGGAATTCCCGATCTAACCTCCCCACTCCACTTCGCTCTCTACCTTTAAAAGCCTTCTCAAAACTCATTTTTGGCCAAGCTGTGGGTCACCTCTCCAAACTCTCACACCGTACCTCAGGAAGACAAGGGCAGCAGGTGCATGGGAACACCATCACCACCACGTTCCCCTCCAAGTCACACACCACCCCGACTTGGACATATATCGGCCGTTCCTTCATCGTCGCTGGGTCAAAACCCTGGAACTCCCTCCCTAACAGCACTGTGGGAGAACCTTCACCACACGGACTGCAGCGGTTCAAGAAGGCGGCTCACCACCACCTTCTCAAGGGCAACTAGGGATGGGCAATAAATGCCCGCCTCACCAGCGACGCCCACATCCCGGGAATAAATATAAAAAATAAAGCATCTGCTCCTTTATTCCTTTTCTCTTTCTTTCCGTTTCCTTCTAACCCCCTAGGAAATGCCTTGGGACATTCTCGATGTTAAAGGGGATACACTGTTACTTTCTTTATCTCTGGTTATGACAGTATTCCCAGATGCCGGCCACATTTAATAACACACACCCTCAAGTGTCAGCTTGGCTCAGTTAGTGACATGCACACATGAGTCAAAACGTCATGAACCCAAGTCCCAACTTCAGGGCTTCAGCACATAATCTAGGCTGACCCTTCCATGCAGCACAGAGGGAGTGCTGTCTTTCAGCTGAGATATGAAACCAAGGTCATGTCTGCCTGTTCTGGTGAATGTAAAAGATTCCACTGCACTATTTAGAGAAATCGAGGGCTGCTCTCCCAGTATCCTGAAAAACATTTATCCCTCAACACCACCAAAACAGATTAGTTGGTCATTTATCTCATTTGCTGTTTGTAGGACCTTGCTGTGCATAAATTAGCTGCTGCATTTGCCGACATCATAGTGACTACAAATGCAATTGGCTGTCAAGCACTTTGGACATCCTGGTGTTCTGACGGGTGCAAGTGTTCCTTCTTCTTTCTTCTTCATTCTGTTTTTGGGTCTTTTTACCTTTATTACCCTAGATAGTTTTGGCTTGCATGTTTCAGACTACTCCCCTAGGTGAGGCTTGACTCCCTTGAGACCGTTTACACTTATCCTGACCTCTATTAATAGCATGACCAGGATAATGAACAGAAAACCCTTCGGACTGGTTCTATCCTATGTGTCCTCAGGATCCTCCTCGTCTTTGGAAAGCGGCTGTATTAGATCTTGTTTGAGGCTTTAACTGCCATGAACACTAAATTAACTAATGAATAAACAGCAGAAACTTGAATATATGGAGCTGAAATCCCACTCCCGTGCCAATGGTGCAGGCACAGAAAACAGGAGGCAGAGGCTTTGCTCCTGGCTTGCACTTACCCCAGGTTAATCATTGGGCCTGTGGTGTGGGAGGAGTAGCAGGGCCACACTGTTTTGTGTGCGAGCCTCATTACAGGCACCAACTCTATTGATTTGGGGGCAAGTCCTTGCTGCCTCAGATACTCCAACGTGTCATGTCATTGCCATGACATCACTGTGCACCTGTAAAACCTGGAGCAGTACCCTCGTTGGCCATTGGAATGGCTCTTAGAGTGACCCTGTCTGACCTTTTTGTAATCATTTTGGAGAGCTTGGAGTCAATATTAACCGCCCTACGATGGGCGGGAGGAGGTTGGGAGGAGAGTTAAAAATTAAAAATCATGAAACAGCGACTCCAACCTGGCGCATGCGTGCCTGCCACCATTTTTACGGCGGTGGGTTGTGAGCCGTGTCTGTGTCCCGCCCTTGAGATGCGGGTTACTTTATTATAATATTTAAATCAGGCTCCAATAGTGCAGTTGGGAGCCTGATTTAAATTTAACGCTGGCTGGCTGGGTTTCCCAGGACTCAGAAAACCCAGCAGTGGAATGGAGATGGGAGCAGCCGGATCCAGCAGGTAAGTGTATTTCCACCACTGCTTGTGAGCCAGGAGGAGCAGGAGTGCACCCGCCCCCGGCCCCTCAAGCAAACCTTCTGCCGACCGTGGCCTCTCTTTGCTGCTGCCCTGCGATCGTCCAACCCCTCCGCCCCGCCCTCCCCCCCCCCCACCCGCCATTTTATGCTCTGCGATCTTTCCCTCGCTCCCTCCCGATTGCCGGTCCGACTTACCCCCTTCAACCCATGATCTTTCCTGACCACCCGGTCTCCTACCACTGGCTTTCCCACCTGGCAGCCGGCTAGCCTTCAATCTGGCCGGCTGCCGGGTGGGAAACGGAATAAAGAAAAATGACCTCCACATTTTCTGGATATCCCCCCACAACTGCACTCTCCCACTCCGTCCCTACTGTTGGCCAGGAGCTGAAGTAACCTGAGATTCCCAGCTGCTGACACACAGGCAAAAGCAACTTTTGAACTGAAGTAACCTGAGTTCAGTCGCTGGCCTGAGCTGGCTGGAACCGGTTTGAATTAGCTAAGTTTTGTGAAAGACAAAGGAGATGTGATAAGACACAAGTCCTTATTTAGAAAAGGAGTAATGAGATAATGCTACCTACCAACGGGAGAGAGAGACAACACAGCTTGAAGAGATAAGATTCGGAATAAGAATGAAGAATCTGGGGCGTGGAGCCAGAGCGAAGACTCCGGAGACCAACCATTGCGGAAGTGGAAGAACCTATGTCAGGGACGTAGAGACGACGTCGAGAGAGAAAGAGAGAACGGAACGTCTGGCCAGCGTCAGCTCTCCTTTTCGGGTATTATCCTTTATATTCTGTGACCACTCAGGGAGTGTCAGAGAAACCTAGTGGGTGTGCGTTTAGATCCTAGTTTGGGTATAAAACTGTATAACCTGGTGCAAACTGCATGTCTATATCTAACCAGACGTTTTTGCTATATTTATATGATCTAACGGCGTGAATAAAGCAAATTGAGAGTTAAGAGAGAATTGACTTTTCTCTTTGTACTAAGCCAATAACCGTAACCGGTAACTACAAATATCGGGGCCATTGCTTTTGACCCTTAGATTCTTGGCATCGCACTTTTGTTCCATCACACTTTATTCAGATTGGATCTTTAACTCGTTCCCTGCACTTTGTTTGAATTTAACTTTTGCTCCCCTTCCAGTCAAAGTACAGCACTCGTTGGGTGCTTTGAGCTTTCCTTTGGAATTCCCCTTGCCCTTGGGGAGCTGGAATATGAATTTTTTGATGTGGCTGGCAAGGCTGGAATTTATTTCCCATCCCTAGTTGCCCTGGAAAGGTTTGATGCAACTGAGTGGTTTGCTCGGCCACTTCAGAGGGCAGTTAAGAGTCAACCATGTTGCTGTGGGACTGGAGTCACATATAGGCCAGTTCTGGGTAAGGATGGCAGGTTTCCTTCCCTAAAGGGCATTAGTGAAGCAGTTGGGTTCTTTTCATATCTGCTGATACCAGGCTTTTTATCCAGATTCATTTGAAGCTGAATTCAAGTTCTCAAACTGCCATGTGTGGGATATGAACTCATGTTCTCTGTTTTATTAGTCCAGTAATATAACTATTACAGCACCGGACTATTATAGAAATTTTAAAGCCAGGAACCAGAGGCAGGACATCAGAGTAAGGTTCAGCAGGGCTATGCGGATCCAAGTTGCCATGTGTTAAACCCACACAATGGTGACCTGATCACATCTGAAGAGCTGTGCCTTCACCAGAGAGGCAGTCACAGAACTTTGCCACCTTCTGCAAGTGTGTCCCTCCAAACCTCCTCTATGATTGGCACAGCTCTGCCCGTGACGGTGACGGTCACAATTGCCTCGAACTTTTATGCCACAGGCTCATTTCAGGAAGCCAAAGGTGACATGTGTCAGATCAGTCAATCCTCTTGACAGTTGAATGAGGCATAGATTTCCAGGGCCAAAACCTTCATCAGTTTTCCGAAGGCTGAGGAGCATCTATCGGAGAGGGCTCATCACCATTTCAGAACGGCAGGATTCCTGAAAGTGAAAGGCCCATCAATGCAACCAAAGTGGCCATATGGGCCTCTTCCAACAAGGCTATTGCATTCATTAACAGGAAGGGATTCCATTCTATGAACGTCAGAACATCAGAACTTCATCATGCAGGTAAATGCCAGGTATCCTCGAAGTTGCTGCGATGGATCCATTCTACACCCACCCCACCCACCTCCTTATTTCAAGGTGGATCAGCCCTTGGGATATCATCTTGATCCCTAGCTGATGACACCAATCGGAACAGCAGCCAAAAGAAAATATAATGGAGGCACAAGGAACCATATCATAGAATCAACAGCATGGAAAGAGGCCATTTGGCCCATCGAGTGTTTGCGGGCTCTTTGAAAGAGCTATCCAATTAGTCCCACTCCCCTGCTCTTCCTCCATAGCCCTGCATTTTTTTTTCCTTTTCAAGTATTTATCCAATTCCATTTTGAACATTACTGTTGAATCTACTTCCACCGCCCTTTTGGACAGTGCATTCCAGATCGTAACAACTCGCTGCGTAAAAACATTTCTCCTCATCTCCCCTCTGGTTCTTTTACATAGAACACAAAACTGAACTGCTCAAGGAACTGTCTGGATCGATCTGGGGGCAGCAGCTGTACAGTCCTGAAAAGTGCCCACAGTGCCTAATTTTAGTGTCCAGGGAGGACTCATTGTGCAGCAAGGGCAGGAGGCCAGTCACGAAGAGGGTCGAAGAGGCTGGAACAATGAGGCAGAACCTGCCAGTTCCACCCGAGTATTAACATGCCCAGGAAATCCGCCAATCGATACTCGAGAACAAATTCGCACAAAATGTTCAAGCTTTTGAGCACACGATATTCTTGGATTAAGATCCGCACGAACTGTCACGCCCAACCCCATGGAATGTCATGACCCCCAGACTGTACCTCACTCAACATCAATGCAAGTCCGATCATATGCTAATGCAGGAAGATCTACAGACACAAATGAAACCCCAGCACCAAGTTCAAGTGTAAATGTGTTCAAATCTATTGAGAAGAAAAATGTACTTCTTGCGTGGCTTTGCAAGTGTTGGATCTGCCATAGATGTTCTCCCTGGTTCAGTGATGGTCACTTCTGTAGATGGATCTCGTGTCTCTTACATTCGGGAGCTCTACGTTCGACCGTACTGTCCAGTATGTAGTCATATGATAGCAGAACCCAGAGGGTGTAACAATGGGAGCCTCTTGTTACATGAACTGGTTGTGATGATCTTCACACGTGCATTTTTCCAGTCTTCCAGAACGCAATCTGATTCCCACTTTAATGAGATGAGATGTATTGCGAGTCCATGAGTCAGTTTATTTTGCATTTGTTAAGTGAACAAATAGATAAATGTTGCAAGTAATTCCCAAAATATGACTTGATCTCGTATCCCTTCTCAGATCAAGCAATAATTACGCCTCATAGAATCTTAGAATCTTACAGCACAGAAGGAGGCCATTCAGCCCATTGTGCCTGTGGTGGTTCTTCAAAAGAGCTGTCCAATTAGTCCTATTCCCCTGCTCTTTCCCCACAGCCCTGCAAATTTTCCCACTTCAAGTATTTATCCAATTCCCTTTCGAAAGCTACTATCCACCCGAGGGTCTTAAAAGAAGTGGCTACAGAGATAGTGGATGTGTTGGTGGTAATCTTCCAAAATTCACTAGATTCTGGAAAGGTCCCAGTGGATTGGAAAACCGCAAATGTAACACCCCTATTCAAGAAAGGAGGGAGACAGAAAGCAGGTAACTATAGGCCAATTCGCCTAATATCTGTCATTGGGAAAATGCTAGAATTGATTATTAAGGAAGTAGTAGCAGGACATTTAGAGACTCAAAATAAAATCAAGGAGAGTCAACATGGTTTTATGAAAGGGAAATCGTGTTTGACAAATTTATTAGAGTTCTTTGAGGAAGTAACGAGTGGGGTGGATAAAGGGGAACCAGTAGCTGTAGTGTATCTGGATTTCCAAAAGGCATTCAATAAGGTGCCACATAAAAGGTTACTGCACAAGGTAAGAGCTCATGGTGTTGGGGGTAATATATTAGCATGTATAGAGGATTGGCTAACTAACGGAAAACAGAGAGTCGGGCTAAAGGGGTCATTTTCAGGATGGCAATCTGTAACTAGTGGGGTGCTGCAGGGATCGGTGCTAGGGCCTCAACTATTTACAATCTATATCAATGACTTGGATGAAGGAAGCGAGTGTACTGTGGCCAAATTTGCTGATGATACAAAGATAGGTGGAAAAGTAAGTTGTGAGGAGGACACAATGGGCTCAGTTTTGAAATGGTGGCAGGTTGGCAGCGGGGGTAGGGTTGGGGGGGTGAAGGTGCACGTGGCAAACCCACATAAACAAAACTTACCGTTTCAGACACGATCGCATGATGATAATTAATGTGCTCTCCAGGTTTCGCATTCGGCATCCAGCCTTTATTTCAAGGGGGATGGAGTATAAAAGCAGGGAAGTCTTGCTACAACTGTACAGGGTGCTGGTGAGACCACACCTGGAGTACTGCGTACAGTTTTGGACCCCCTTATTTAAGGAAGGATATACTTGCATTGGAAGCGGTTCAGAGATGGTTCACTAGGTTGATTCCGGGAATGGAAGGGTTTTCTTATGAGGAAAGATTGAGCAGGTTGGGTCTATACTCACTGGAGTTTAGAAGAAGGAGAGGAGATCTTATTGAAACATATAAGATTCTGAGGGGGCTTGACAGGGTGAATGCTGAGAGGATGTTTCCCCTCATAGGAGAATCTAGAACTAGGGTCATGGTCTCAGACCAAGGGGTCGCCCATTTAAGACGGAGATGAGGAGAAATTTCTTCTCTCAGAGGGTTGTGAACCTTTAGAATTCTTTGCCCCAAAGAGCGGTGGAGGCCGAGTCATTGAATATATTCAAGGCTGAGTTAGAGAAATTTTTGATCAGCGAGGGAGTCAAAGGATATGGGGAAAGGGCGGGAAAGTGGAGTTGAGGCCAGAATCAGATCAGCCATGATCTCATTGAATGGCGGAGCAGGCTCGGAGGGCCAAATGGCCCACTCTTGCTCCTGTCTCTTATGTTATGTCCTTATATTGAATCTGCTTCCACCACCCTTTCAGGCAGTGCATTCCAAACCATAAAAACTCTCTGCATAAAAAAAATTCTCCTCATCTCCCCCCCGGTTCTTTTGCCAATTAGCTGTGTCCTCTGATTACTGACCCTCCTGCCACTGGAAACAGTTTCTCCCTATTTACTCCATCAAAACCGTTCATAATTTTGAACACCTATATTAAATCTCCCCTTAACCTTCTCTGCTCTAAGGAGAACAACCTCAGCTTCTCCAGTCGCACCACATAATTAAAATCCCTCATCCCTGGTACCATTCTGGTAAATCTCCTCTGCACCCTCTTCAAGGTCTTGACCCTTTCCGTGGGCTAAAAGCATCCACTTTCCTTGTATAGTCTTTTTCTCTGAAACCTGACCAGCTGCCTAAGCTTAGGCCGGCTTTCTTCTTAAAGGAGACTTGCCTCCTCCCTGTCTCACTAGACGGCCTTTGTTAGAACTGACCCTGAACATGTGTTTGTCTCTTCTTTTGTTCCCTGGACAGGAAATTGGGGGAGGAGAGTTCAGACTCTGGCCTAACCTCTGCCCAGTAAAGCTGAGTCAGTAAAACTGCCAATTAAATTTGCTCCCCAACTCACCCTGCCCGAAATCATGGAACTCGACATCTGGGAGCTGGCTCTCTGCCCAATGTCCTGCCGCCACCTGCATTTGCTCCTCCTCACCCAGTGCTCCCTGATCTACCTCGGCACCTTCCCTTGGAATTGATATTCCCTGGCTGACGGAGTGAGTGACGCAGCACGGTGGGAAGTAGATGGACCATCTGCTGCTGCTCCGGCAGCCCTACAGAAACAGCGCAGAAAAGCATGAGACCTTACTGTTGGCAAACTAGCTGCAGATTCTCCATAGAAAACACTGACTGCACTTCAAAAACAATTCCGTGACGCGCTTTGGGACCTCCTGAAGACCAGAGAAGCCTTTATATAAACGTGTTCTAGTCTCAGTTAGCCGATGTAATTGATTCCTATTTAGAGGACATTTTGGTAGCCACCGACATAATGTTCTAGTGTCAGGCAAGTTGCCTATTGGTAGAATGCAAGAGTGAAGGATAAATTTCTGGATGGAATAGAAGTACGGGAGAATTCGGCTTCTTGCTTGCAGATTCACATTTTCCACAATGGCGACCATGGATGGCAGCCCATTATGTCCAATGGTGTGCGAGCGGTTTCAGATTCGTAGGATCCCCTCCAGTTTTCAGCCTTCCCCTTCAATGGTGGGTTTCCTTTGGCTTCCATCATAAAGACACTGATAAAATACTGTTTCCTCATGCCCACCATAGCTATGTAATTGGTGCGCCTTTCAAAACAAGAGTGCCAGAACACTCAGTATACAGGTGGGTATTGGGAGACTTGTCGTGGTCCCATCCTCCATCAGCGAGAGGTTTACAAGGAAGATGAAAGAACTGTATTGCCTAAATTTGGGTTGCCTTGATTATTAGAGCAAAAATAAGAAGGTATCCCAAGTGAGCCTGCAACCTATTGAGGTGAAAGTTTGTGTGTACATTGTTAAGAGGCAAGTACAGGTTAGAAATTGCTATTACAAGGAGTCGTTGAGGCGAATAGCATAGATGCCTTTAAGGGGAAACTAGATAAACACATGAGGGAGAAAGGAACAGAAGATTATGCTGATAGGGTTAGATGAAGAAGGGTGAGTGGAGGCTCGGATGGAACATAAACACCAGTTGGGCCAAATGGCCTGTTTCCGTGCTGTACATTCTGTGTAATTCTGTGCACAACAGATACTTATCTTCGCAAACGTCAAGGTGTTGAATTTCTTTATTATCTGTGAGGGTGGCGTCTTCATTGCAAACACTGCATTTGCCCACTCAGCCTCCTCCTCCCTCCTGACCTCCTTGACACCATCTCCCTCAGGGCCTCCAGGACTCTCAATGAAAAGGGAGCTGTCCTCCTACCCCCAATCCAACAGAAATTAGATACACTGCAGAAAAAACAAAACTGGACAATTTGCAGCCAACAGGAAACTTTACGGAGCTGCACTTCCTCTTTGAAACTGCAGCCCAAGAAATCCCGCCCTCCCCGAGCACTGCACTCCCAGCAGGTGATGCAATTTACGCTGTGAGTGCTGCAAGGGTTTGCAAATGTGGGACTTCAGAAACCTAGAGAGATTCACTCGGTGCACTGGAAACTCTAAATTATACTGGGAGTCAACGGGTGTCCAATGCACTATCGCCCGTTATACAGAGATTCAATGGATCCACTATCGCCCGTTATACAGAGATTCAATGGATCCACTATCGCCCGTTATACAGAGATTCAACGGGTGTCCAATCCACTATCACCCGTTATGCAGAGATTCAACGGGTGTCTGATCCACTATCACCCGTTATACAGAGATTCAACGAGTGTCTGATCCACTATCGCCCGTTATACAGAGATTCAACGGGTGTCCGATTCACTATCGCCCGTTATACAGAGATTCAACGGGTGTCCAATCCACTATCGCCCGTTACACAGAGATTCAACGGGTGTCCAATTTTTTTTTTTTATTCGTTCACGGGATGTGGGCGTCGCTGGCAAGGCCGGCATTTATTGCCCATCCCTAATTGCCCTCGAGAAGGTGGTGGTGAGCCGCCTTCTTGAACCGCTGCAGTCCGTGTGGTGACGGTTCTCCCACAGTGCTGTTGGGAAGGGAGTTCCAGGATTTTGACCCAGCGACAATGAAGGAACGGCGATATATTTCCAAGTCGGGATGGTCTGTGACTTGGAGGGGAACGTGCAGGTGGTGTTGTTCCCATGCGCCTGCTGCCCTTGTCCTTCTAGGTGGTAGAGGTCGCGGGTTTGGGAGGTGCTGTCGAAGAAGCCTTGGCGAGTTGCTGCAGTGCATCCTGTGGATGGTGCACACTGCAGCCACAGTGCGCCGGTGGTGAAGGGAGTGAATGTTTAGGGTGGTGGATGGGGTGCCAATCAAGCGGGCTGCTTTATCTTGGATGGTGTCGAGCTTCTTGAGTGTTGTTGGAGCTGCACTCATCCAGGCAAGTGGAGAGTATTCCATCACACTCCTGACTTGTGCCTTGTAGATGGTGGAAAGGCTTTGGGGAGTCAGGAGGTGAGTCACTCGCCGCAGAATACCCAGCCTCTGACCTGCTCTCGTAGCCACAGTATTTATATGGCTGGTCCAGTTAAGTTTCTGGTCAATGACTCCCAGGATGTTGATGGTGGGGGATTCGGCGATGGTAATGCCGTTGAATGTCAAGGGGAGGTGGTTAGACTCTCTCTTGTTGGAGATGGTCATTGCCTGGCACTTATCTGGCGCGAATGTTACTTGCCACTTATGAGCCCAAGCCTGGATGTTGTCCAGGTCTTGCTGCATGCGGGCTCGGACTGCTTCATTATCTGAGGGGTTGCGAATGGAACTGAACACTGTGCAGTCATCAGCGAACATCCCCATTTCTGACCTTATGATGGAGGGAAGTTCATTGATGAAGCAGCTGAAGATGGTTGGGCCTAGGACACTGCCCTGAGGAACTCCTGCAGCAATGCCCTGGGGCTGAGATGATTGGCCTCCAACAACCACTACCATCTTCCTTTGTGCTAGGTATGACTCCAGCCACTGGAGAGTTTTCCCCCTGATTCCCATTGACTTCAATTTTACGAGGGCTCCTTGGTGCCACACTCGGTCAAATGCTGCCTTCATGTTAAGGGCAGTCACTCTCGCCTCACCTCTGGAATTCAGCTCTTTTGTCCATGTTTGGACCAAGGCTGTAATGAGGTCTGGAGCCAAGTGGTCCTGGCGGAACCCAAACTGAGCATCGGTGAGCAGGTTATTGGTGAGTAAGTGCCGCTTGATAGCACTGTCGACGACACCTTCCATCACTTTGCTGATGATTGAGAGTAGACTGATGGGGCGGTAATTGGCCGGATTGGATTTGAACATAAGAACATAAGAAATTGGAGCAGGAGTAGGCCAATCGGCCCCTCGAGCCTGCTCCGCCATTCAATAAGATCATGGCTGATCTGATCCCAACCACAAATCTAAAGAACACAAGAAGTCGGAGCAGGACCCGGCCACATAGCCCCTGGGCCCTCTCCGCCACCCACAGGGCATTGACCGATCCGAACTCAGCTTCATGTCCAATTTCCTGCCCGCTCCCCATAACCCCTAATTCCCTTTACTTCTAGGAAACTGTCTATTTCTGTTTTAAATTTATCTAATGATGTAGCTTCCACAGCTTCCTGGGGCAGCAAATTCCACAGACCTACCACCCTCTGAGTGAAGAAGTTTCTCCTCATCTCAGTTTTGAAAGAGCAGCCCCTTATTCTAAGATTATGCCCCCTAGTTCTAGTTTCACCCATCTTTGGGAACATCCTTACTGCATCCACCCGATCAAGACCCTTCACAATCTTATATGTTTCAATAAGATCGCCTCTCATTCTTCTGAACTCCAATGAGTAGAGTCCCAATCTACTCAACCTCTCCTCATATGTCCGCCCCCTCATCCCCGGGATTAACCGAGTGAACCTTCTTTGTACTGCCTCGAGAGCAAGTATGTCTTTTCTTAAGTATGGAGACCAAAACTGTATGCAGTATTCCAGGTGCGGTCTCACCAATACCTTATATAACTGCAGCAATACCTCCTTGTTTTTATATTCTATCCCCCTAGCAATAAAAGCCAACATTCCGTTGGCCTTCTTGATCACCTGCTGCACCTGCATACCAACTTTTTGATTTTCTTGCACTAGGACCCCCAGATCCCTTTGTACTGCAGTACTTTCCAGTCTCTCGCCATTAAGAAAATAACTTGCTCTCTGATTTTTCCTGCCAAAGTGCATAACCTCACATTTTCCAATATTATATTGCATCTGCCAAATCTCCGCCCACTCACCCAGCCTGTCTATATCCCCTTGCAGGTTTTTTATGTCCTCCTCACTCTCTACTTTCCCTCCCATCTTTGTATGGGAGATTTGGCAGATGCAATATAATATTGGAAAATGTGAGGTTATGCACTTTGGCAGGAAAAATTGCCCAGGTATGTCCTGCTTTTTGTGGACAGGACATACCTGGGCAATTTTCCACATTGTCGGGTGGATGCCAGTGTTGTAGCTCTACTGGAACAGCTTGGCTAGAGGCGCAGCTAGTTCTGGAGCACAAGTCTTCAGCACTACAGCTGGGATGTTGTCAGGGCCCATAGCCTTTGCTGTATCCAATGCACTATCACCCGTTATACAGAGATTCAACGGGTGTCCGATTCACCATCGCCCGTTATACAGAGATTCAACGGGTGTCCGTTTCACTATCGCCCGTTATACAGAGATTCAACGGGTGTCCAATGCACTATCGCCCGTTATACAGAGATTCAACGGGTGTCCGATTCACTATCGCCAGTTATACAGCGATTCAATGGATCCACTATCGCTCGTTATACAGAGATTCAATGGATCCACTATCACCCGTTATACAGAGATTCAATGGATCCACTATCGCCCGTTATACAGAGATTCAATGGATCCACTATCGCCCGTTATACAGAGATTCAATGGATCCACTATCGCCCGTTATACAGAGATTCAATGGATCCACTATCGCCCGTTATACAGAGATTCAACGGGTGTCCGATTCACTATCGCCAGTTATACAGGGAGTCAATGGATCCACTATCGCTCGTTATACAGAGATTCAATGGATCCACTATCGCCCGTTATACAGGGAGTCAATGGATCCACTATCGCCCATTATACAGAGATTCAATGGATCCACTATCGCCCGTTATACAGAGATTCAATGGATCCACTATCGCCAATTATACAGGGAGTCAATGGATCCACTATTGCCCGTTATACAGAGATTCAATGGATCCACTATTGCCCGTTATACAGGGATTCAATGGATCCATTATCGCCCATTTTCAGCCACTGCTGAAACTTACAATCAGCCCTATTGCATCAAACTTAGCTGGACATGAAAGGTCTGAGTTAAGTTGTTTTTTTTGTGTACCATGACTGATGAAAAGGAGCCAACACCAAGAAGCTAAAACTGGGACAAAAAAAATGCCTAATTTTTGTCACAGTGGGTACTGAGATACAGAGTTAAGATAACCCACTGAATAAACCGTAATTTCACGCAGTTATACAAGGAATAATCTTTACCAACCGCAAATCTTCACTGAACAGGGACAAGCAAGGTAATTTTACAAATTCACCCCTATGATTTTCTGATATGCACAGCCAGCAGCTGAGAGCTTTAGCCCAAGAGTGTGAACTTGGAAAAATCGGCCTCATCACATTCACATTCAATAATGTTCATGGATATTTTTCAGCAAGCAGTAGTGGCACTCTTGGAATAATACGCATCGTTCCTGAGAAGATTTATATCCTCGATTTCCACCCCTCCCTCACCCTGCCATGACCTGAACCCACCTATATTTCTGGGTTCAGGTAATTAACATTGACCCTGACATGCCCTGGTATAGGCCCACTCCTTGATAGAGACACGCGACCAGAACCTGGGTGCAAATCCAGCCGCCAGCTTGGGGTGAGGAGGCCTTCTAGTGCTGTCCAAAAATGCCAACCAGTAGGCCTCCAGCCCTTGAAGATCTTCTCAGGTGTCCACAAGGAGAAAGTACCATCTGGGTGGATCCACTGGCCGACTCCCAGGCCTGCTCAGATTCTCCGATCCGAACAAGGCCGGGTGCAAGGCCCATTCCTTAGACGACCTTCTCCAAATGAGCACCAGCCTGGCTGTTAAGAGAGGAAACATGAGACAGAAGGCACGATGAGGCTCTACCCGCCTCACTTAAACGTCATCGGAAAAACGCCGGCAATCCCGGGGCAATGCAACAGCAGAGGAGACCCCACATAGCAGCAATTCTGGCCTCTTGCACATCTCCAATTTCCTTCACCCCAACATTGGCAGTCGTTCCTTCAGCCGTCTCGGCCCTAAACTCTGGAATTCCCTCCCTAAACCTTTCTGCCTCTCTACCTCTCTCTTCTCCTTTAAGACGCTCCTTAAAACCTATCACCTATCCTTATATCTGCTTATATGGTTCAGTGTCAAATTTTGTTTGATAACGCTCCTGGGCCGATTTACTACATTAAAGGCGCTATATAAATGCAAGTTGCTGTTGTTGTTGAAAGGCAGAGGAAAATCTATGCCATCCTTTCCTGTGGTGTTAATGACCGCTCTGTTTTTGGGAGACTAGAGTTTCTCTGTTAGTACCTTCCCAGCAAACTTAACAACAACCTTTACAGATCAGAACAGAAACACACCCCTACCTGCTCAATCATGGCTGGATTTTCCAATAATTTTGACGCAGCTTGATGTATATAAAAGGGGTTGAGGATCCGAACCTTTGAAGGGTCCAATTTCTTTACCGAGGCTGGAAGCTTCCAGAATCCTTGCTGAACCTAGTGTGAAGAATAATTGCAGTTCAGGGGAACATATTAAAAAGCAACACTAAAATCTGGATCCGCAGGCAGTCCTGCTCCAGCATTACCTCACGTCCAAATATGTGATTACATGATGAAGAGGGAGTTTGTCAACTAGAACTTTTCAGATCTTTTTCTCACATGCCCTCATGCATTCCTTCAAACCTCGAGAGAAGTGTCTGTGCCTCCTGTAATGAAGTGTGCATCCCCTCCCGATATTATTGGGCACTAGAAGCATGGGAAGTGGATGGTGGCAGCCATTTAGACTCCAGATAAATGGTCGCAGGTGCCCCTGAACAAGCAATTTGCTTCCTGTCCAAGGAACTTAAACCAACACTCAATCGCCCACCTTAAAGTGTCAGAGCGGGGCACCCCTGGTTCACCTGCGGTTAGGGTCATATTTCGTTTCACCACATGAACTATTTGTTCATTCATTCTCAAAACATGGTCCACAATGTTTATCCCCTTGGAGGCCTGCTCCTCCCGGGTTTCGTTGGCCATGCCCAAGATCCCGAGGCTGACTCCCGTACAGAGGGGAGAACGAGGAAAACCCCATTGGCGATTGTGGAACCTCCTGAATTGCGGGCATTGGAGAGGGGAGTGGGTTAGCATCCTCCCATGCAAACTTCCCAATCATTTGTTTTGCTGAATTGCTCGACCAAACCGTCTGTCTGTAGAAATCAGCGACCTTTCCAGCTTCAGTAGTTTACACAAGGCCTGCTGCTGCTGCTGTTGTATCTGTTGCTGTCCGTTGTTGTTGTTGTTGTTGTTGTTGTGGCTGTTAGTGTCATGGTATATTACAGCACAGAAGGAGGCCATTTGGCCCATCGTGCCTGTGCTGGCTCTTTGAAAGAGCTATCCGATTACTCCCATTCCCCTGCCCTTTCCCCGTAGCCCTGTAAATGTTTCCACTTCAAGTATTTATCCAATTCCCTTCTGAAAGTTATTATTGAATTTGCTTCCACCGCCCTTTCAGGCAGTGCATTCCAGATCATAACAACTCTCTGCATGAAAAAATGTTTCCTCATATCGCCTCTGGTTCTTTTGCCAATCACCATAAATTGATGTCCTCTGGTCACTGACACTTTTGCCACTGGAAACAGTTTTTCCTTATTTACTTTATCAAAACCCTTCATGATTTTGATCACCTCTATCAAATCTCCTCTTAACCTTCTCTGCTCTAAGGAGAACAACCCCAGCTTCTCCAGTCTCTCCACATAATTGAAGTCCCTCGTCCCTGGTACCATTCGAGTGAATCTCTTCTGCACCCTCTCTAAGGCCTTGACATCCTTCCTAAAGTGCGGTGCCCAGAATTGACCACAATACTCCAACTTCTTTTACTGTTTTGCCTGCCAATTTTTGATTCCAATCCAGCTGAGGCTTAATTAGTATTTCATAAAGATTTAGCATAACTTTCTTGCTTTTGTACTCTATGCCTCTATTTATAAAGCCCAGGATCCCATACGCTTTTTTAACAGTCTTCTCAACTTGTCCTGCCACCTTTGAAAATTTGTATATATACACCCCAGGTCTCCCTGTTCCTGTACCCCCTTTAAAATTGTACCATTTAGTTTATATTGCCTCTCCTCATTCTTTCTACCAAAATATATCACCTCATACGTCTCTGCGTTAATTTTCATCCTCCATGTTTCTGCCCATTTCACCAGTCTGTCTATCCTGAAGTCTGTTACTATCCTCCACATTGTTTACTACATTCCTGAGTTTCGTGTCATCTGCAAACTTTGAAATTATACCCTCTATACCAAAGTCCATATCATTAATATATAACAAAAAGAGCAGTGGTCCTAATACTGACCCCTGGGGAACACCACTGTATACTTTTTTTTAATTCATTCATGGGATGTGGGTGACGCTTAGTGAATTTTATATCCACGCTGCCACTGTCCCTTTAATCTCATGGGCTTTAATTTTGCTTACGAGTCTATTACATGGTACTTTATCAAATACGATTTTTCTTTAACAAATCCACACTGACTTTCTTTTATTTTCATATACTTTTCCAAATGCCAATTAATTTTGCCCTGGACTATTGTCTCTAAAAGTTTCCCCACCACCGACGTTAGGCTGATTGGCCTGTAATTGTCGGGTTTATCCCGCTCTGCTTATTTGAACAGGGGTGTAACATTTGCAATTCTCCAGTCCTCTGGCACCGCCCCCATCTACAGAGGATTGGAAGATTGTGGCCAGAGCCTCTGTAATTTCCACCTTTACGTCCCTCAGTAGCCTAGGATGCATCCCATCTGGACCGGGTACCTTCGCTGTTTTGAGTACTGCCAACCTTTTAAGTACATCCTCTTTATCTATTTTTATCCTATCCAATATCACCACTACCTCCTCCTTTACTGCTACAATGGCAGCATCCTCTTCTCTAGTGAAGACGGATGCAAAGTACTCATTTATTACCTCAGCCATGCCCTTTGCCTCCAAACGAAGATCTCCTTTTTTGTCCCTAATTGGTCCCACCCTTCCTTTGACTACTCTTTTACTATTTATATGTTTATTGAAGACTTTTGGGTTGTCTTTTATGTTAGTTGCTAATCTATTCTCATACTCTCTCTTTGCCCCTCTTATTCCCTTTTTTAGATCTCCTCTGTACTTACTATATTTAGCCCGGTTCTCTACTGTATTATGAACCTCACATTTATCATAAGCCTCCTTTTTCAGTTTTATTTTAATCTCTATATTTTTAGTCATCCAAGGAGCTCTAGTTTTGGATGCCCTTCCTGTCCCCCTCATGTGAATGTGTCTGCTCTGCACCTAAACCATCTCCTCCGAGAAGGCCTCCCACTGTTCAATTACTGTTTTGCCCATCAATTTTTGATCCCAATCCACCAGGGCAAGTTCTCTTTTTAACTCACTGAAATTAGCCCTCCTCCAGTTAAGCATTTTCACATTTGATTGTTCCTTGTCCGTTTCCATAACTATTCTAAACCTAATGATATTATGATCACTGTTCTCCAAATGCCCCCCACCCCCAACTGAAACATGCTCCACCTGCCCCACTTCATTCCCCAGAACTAGATCTAGCACTGCTTCCTTCCTGGTTGGGTTGAAAACACACTGTTCCAGAAAGTTCTCTTGTATACATTTCAGGAATTCCTCCCCCTCTTTGCCCTTCACACTGTTAATGTCCCAGCCTATATTGGGATCATTGAAGTCCCCCATTGTCCCTACTTTATAATTCTTGCAATTTTCTGTAATTTGCCTGCAAATGTTCTCCTCTGTCTCCTTCCCACTATTTGGTGGCCGATAGTATACACCCAGTAGCATAATAGCTCCTCTATTATTCCTTAATTTTAACCAATAGTCCTGCAAAGTCCTCCTCACGAACATCTGGGGACCTGTGCCAAAATTAGGAGAGCTGTCCCACAGACTAGTCAAGCAACAGCCTGACATAGCCATACTCACAGAATCATACCTTTCAGCCAACGTCCCAGACTCCTCCATCACCATCCCTGGGTATGTCCTGTTCTACCGGCACAAGACAGACCCACCAGAGGTGGCGGTACAGTGATATACAGTCAGGAGGGAGTGGTCCCGGGAGTCCTCAACATTCACTCTGGACCCCATGAGATCTCATGGCATCAGGTCAAACATGGGCAAGGAAACCTCCTGCTGATTACCACCTACCGTCCTCCCTCAGCTGACGAATCGGTCCTCCTCCATGTTGAGCACCACTTGGAGGAAGCACTGAGGGTAGCAAGGGCACAGAATGTAATCTGAGTGGGGGGCTTCAATGTCCATCAACGAGAGTGGTTTGGAAGCACCACTACTGACCGAGCTGGCCGAGTCCTGAAGGACATAGCCGCCAGACTGGGTCTGCGACAGGTGGTGAGCGAACCAACACGAGGGAAAAAACGACTTGACCTCGTCCTCACCAATCTACCTTTCGCGGATGCATCTGTCCATGACAGTATTGGTAGGAGTGACCACCGCACAGTCCTTGTGGAGTTGAAGTCCCGTCTTTGCACTGAGGACACCATCCAACATGTTGTCTGGCACTATCACTGTGCGAAATGGGATAGATTCACAACAGATCGAGCAGCTCAAAACTGGGCATCCATGAGGCGCTGTGGGCCATCAGCAGCAGCAGAATAGTATTCCAGCACAATCTGTAACCTCATGGCCCGGCATATTCCTCACTCTACCATTACCAACAAGCCAGGGGATCAACCCTGGTTCAGTGAGGAGTGTAGAAGAGCATGCCAGGAGCAGCACCAGGCGTACCTAAAAATAAGGTGCCAACCTGCGGAAGCTACAACTCAGGACTACGTGCATGCTAAACAGTGGAAGCAACATGCTATAGACAGAGCTAAGCGATTCCACAACCAGCGGATCAGATCAAAGCTCTGCAGTCCTGCCACATCCAGTTGTGAATGGTGGTGGACAATTAAACAACTAACAGGAGGAGGAGGCTCTGCAAACATCCCCATCCTCAATGATGGCAGAGTCCAGCACGTGAGTGCAAAAGACAAGGCTGAAGCATTTGCAACCATCTTCAGCCAGAAGTGCCGAGTGGATGATCCATCTCAGCCTCCTCCCGATATCCCCACCATCACAGAAGCCAGTCTTCAGCCAATTCGATTCACTCCACGTGATATCAAGAAACGGCTGAGTGCACTGGATACAGCAAAGGCTATGGGCCCCGACAACATCCCGGCTGTAGTGTTGAAGACTTGTGCTCCAGAACTAGCCGCACCTCTAGCCAAACTGTTCCAGTACAGCTACAACACTGGCATCTACCCGACAATGTGGAAAATTGCCCAGGTATGTCCTGTCCACAAAAACCAGGACAAATCCAATCCGGCCAATTACTGCCCCATCAGCCTACTCTCAATCATCAGCAAAGTGATGGAAGGTGTCGTCGACAGTGCTATCAAGTGACACTTACTGACCAATAATCTGCTCACCGATGCTCAGTTTGGGTTCCGCCAGGACCACTCGGCTCCAGATCTCATTACAGCCTTGGTCCAAACATGGACAAAAGAGCTGAATTCCAGAGGTGAGGTGAGAGTGACTGCCCTTGACATCAAGGCAGCATTTGACCGAGTGTGGCACCAAGGAGCCCTAGTAAAATTGAAGTCAATGGGAATCAGGGGGAAAACTCTCCAGTGGCTGGAGTCATACCTAGCAGAAAGGAAGATGGTAGTAGTTGTTGGAGGCCAATCATCTCAGCCCCAGGACATTGCTGCAGGAGTTCCTCAGGGCAGTGTCCTAGGCCCAACCATCTTCAGTTGCTCCATCAATGTCCTTCCTTCCATCATAAGGTCAGAAATGGGGATGTTCGCTGATGATTGCACAGTTCCATTCGCAACCCCTCAGATAATGAAGCAGTCCGTGCCCGCATGCTGCAAGACCTGGACAACATCCAGGCTTGGGCTGATAAGTGGCAAGTAACATTCGCACCAGACAAGTGCCAGGCAATGACCATCTCCAACAAGAGAGAGTCTAACCACCTCCCCATGACATTCAACGGCACTACCATCGCCGAATCCCCCACCATCAACATCCTGGGGGTCACCATTGACGAAACTTAACTGGACCAGCCACATAAATACTGTGGCTACAAGAGCAGGTCAGAGGCTGGGTATTCTGCGGCAAGTGACTCACCTCCTGACTCCCCAAAGCCTTTCCACCATCTACAAGGCACAAGTCAGGAGTGTGATGGAATACTCTCCACTTGCCTGGATGAGTGCAGTTCCAACAACACTCAAGAAGCTCGACACCATCCAGGGCAAAGCAGCCCGCTTGATTGGAACCCCATCCACCACCCTAAACATTCACTCCCTTCACCACCGGCACACCGTGGCTGCAGTGTGTACCATCCACAGGACGCACTGCAGCAACTCGCCAAGGCTTCTTCGAAGGCACCTCCCAAACCCGCAACATCTACCACCTAGAAGGACAAGGGCAGCAGGCACATGGGAACAACACAACCTGCACATTCCCCTCAAAGTTACACACCATCCCGACTTGGAAATATATCGCCGTTCCTTCATCGTTGCTGGGTCAAAATCCAGGAACTCCCTTCCTAACAGCACCGTGGGAGAACCTTCATCAGACGGACTGCAGCGGTTCAAGAAGGCGGCTCACCACCACCTTCTCAAGGGCAATTCAGGATGGGCAATAAATGCCAGCCTCGCCAGCGACACCCACATCCCATGAACGAATGAAAAAAACAATAGATTCTGCCTTTGACCCCTCAACTACATCATCCCTTTCCAGTCCTATAATAGTTTCTTTGATCAATACTTGGAGGGGAACGTGCAGGTGGTGTTGTTCCCATGTGCCTGCTGCCCTTGTCCTTCTAGGTGGTAGAGGTCGCGGGTTTGGGAGGTGCTGTCGAAGAAGCCTTGGCGAGTTGCTGCAGTGCATCCTGAGGATGGTGCACACTGCAGCCACAGTGCGCCGGTGGTGACGGGACTGAATGTTTAGGGTGGTGAATAGGGTGCCAATCAGGCAGGCTGCTTTGTCCTGGATGGTGTCGAGCTTCTTGAGTGTTGTTGGAGCTGCACTCATCCAGGCAAGTGGAGAGTATTCCATCACACTCCTGACTTGTGCCTTGTAGATGGTGGAAAGGCTTTGGGGAGTCAGGAGGTGAGTCTCTCGCCGCAGAATACCCAGCCTCTGACCTGCTCTTGTAGCCACAGTATTTATGTGGTTGGTCCAGTTAAGTTTCTGGTCAATGGTGAACCCCAGGATGTTGATGGTGGGGGATTCGGCAATGGTAATGCCATTGAATGTCAAGCTATTGTTGTCGTTGTTGTTTTTGCTGTTGTTGTTGTTCAGGCTGCTACTGATATTTTTGTACGTGCTTTTGCTATTATTGCTTTTGTTGTTGCTGCTGCTGCTGCTGTTGTTGTAGTTGCTGCTACAAGTGCAAGAAGATGGCAGATGGAGCATAATGTAGGGAAATGTGAGGTGATTCACTTTTGTAGGAAAAATAGAAAAACAGAATATTATTTAATTGGTGAGAAACTATTACATGTTGGTGTTCAGAGAGTTTTGGGTGTCCTTGTAAAAGAAGCACAGAAAGTTAACATGCAGGTACAGCAAGCAATTAGGAAGGCAAATGGTATGTTGGCCTTTATGGCAAGGGGGTTGGAGTACAAGAGTAAGGAAGTCTTGCTGCAATTGTACAGGGCCACACCTGGAGTACTGTGTCCAGCTTTGGTCTCCTTACCTAAGGAAGGATATACTTGCCTTAGAGGTGGTGCAACAAAGGTTCACTCGATTAATTCCTGGGATGAGAGAGTTGTCATTTGAGGAGAGATTGAGTAGAATGGGCCTATTCTCTCTGGAGTTTGGAAGAATAAGAGGTGATCTCCTTGAAACATATAAGATTTTGAGAGGGCTTGATAGGGTAGATGCTGAGAGGCTGTTTCCTCTGGCAGGAGAGTCTAGAACTAGAGGACATAGTCTCAGGATAAGGGGTCGGCCATTTAGGACTGAGATGAGGAGGAATTTCTTTACTCAGAGGGTTGTGAATTTTTGGAATTCTCTATCCCCGAGGGCTGTGGATGCTCAGTCGTTGAGTACATCCAAGGCTGAGATAGATAGATATTTGGACTCCAAGGCAATTAAGGGAAATGAGGATTGGTCAGGAAAGTGGAGTTGAGGTTGAAGATCAGCCATGATCTTATTGAATGACAGAGGAGACTCGAGGGGCCGTATGGCCTACTCCTGCTCCTATTTCTTATGTTCTTCTGTTCTTATGTAGAAGTATCTGTATGTCTACATAATGGAAGATTCTGTGTATCTACATATCAGAAGCGTCCACGTGTCCATATAATGGAAGTGACTGTGTATCTTCATAACAGAAGTGCCTGTATGTTTACATAACAGAATCAAGCGATATGGAGATCGGGTGGGAAAGTGGAGTTGAGGCACAAGATCAGCCATGATTTTATTCAAGGTGGAGCAGGCTCGAGGGGCCGTATGGCCTACTCCTGCTTCCATTTCTTATGTCCTTATGTCTGTTTGTCTATATAACAGAAGTGCCTGTATGTCTGCATAATAGGAGTGTCTGTGTGTGTGTATATAATGAAAGTCTGTGTGTGTGTCTATGATGAAAGTCTCTGTGTGTGTCTATAATGAAAGTCTCTGTGTGTGTATATGATGAAAGTCTGTGTGTGTGTATATAATGAAAGTCTGTGTGTGTGTATATAATGAAAGTCTGTGTGTGTGTATATAATGAAAGTCTGTGTGTGTGTATATAATGAAAGTCTGTGTGTGTGTATATAATGGAAGTGTCTTTCTGTGCATAAATGGAAGTGTCTGTGTGTCTATAATGGAAGTGTCTGTGTGTATATAATGGAAGTGTCTGTGTGTCTATAATGGAAGTGTCTGTGTGTATATAATGGAAGTGTCTGTGTGTCTATAATGGAAGTGTCTGTGTGTCTATAATGGAAGTGTCTGTGTGTATATAATGGAAGTGTCTGTGTGTATATAATGGAAGTGTCTGTGTGTCTATAATGGAAGTGTCTGTGTGTATATAATGGAAGTGTCTGTGTGTATATAATGGAAGTGTCTGTGTGTCTATAATGGAAGTGTCTGTGTGTCTATAATGGAAGTGTCTGTGTGTATATAATGGAAGTGTCTGTGTGTCTACACATTAGAAGCATGTGTAATGGAAAGTGAAATGCCATTTATTGCGCAAGTGAATCAGACCCTGTGGCAAATATCTGATACTGACTGGTTCGCCCTTATAAATATTCCTCTTCTTCCCAATCCCATCACAGAAGCCGTTTATACAGCTGACATTTTGTGCAAATAATGTACTGTTAGATGAGTATTTAAGGCAATGTTTAGGCTGGCTTCAGTCTGGCTTCTCTATGAGGAAACATGAGGAAACAAACAAGAAGAGTCCATTTGGCATATCAAATTCTATCCCTGATGCACCATTAATTCAGGGACAATATTCTCCCTGGGGTGTATGATGTCTTTGTAGTCAGTTAAATGTTGGTGAATGGCTTTGCTAAGTATTTATGCAGAAACCCTGTAAACACCATTAGTCACTAAACCTCTCATCAGTGGCAAGTTAAGACACCCAATCACAAGTGACTTGGAATCATTCAAGTCTATTTTTTGCAAATGCTAATAAACACAATGTAGAATGCTGGTGGCGGAAGAGGCAGAAAAGATGGAGTCGAGAAGGAGAAGTACATGTCACCCAATCCTGACCACACCAATGCCTCCTTAGACTAAACTAACCCTTTCCAACTTGTAACAAATGCCCTCAAGCCGCATCCTCTTATTCAGTTGGCTTTGTTAACAACAAGCTTCACATTGACTGGATACTTTCAGTCAACGGTTGATAATCATCCCACATTCCATCTCATTGTGGCCCTTTCCTAATGGGAGTCCATTCTTCATGCGGATTGTTTGTGCTTTCTGCTGCCATTTTGTGTCACCTCACATTACTCCATAAAAACATCCGTCTGCTATTTCGAAGCCCTTCAACTTCACCAATTGGCTTTGAATGCTTGCAATGGCCAACTGCTCCTTAGTTTGCTGCTATCAGCAAGTTTGACAGTACTAAACAGCTCTCCTGCAGCACTGAAGGGTATGTTGTTTTGCAAGGACAGGTGTGTTATACCATATAATGTGCAATGTATTATTTTCTGCCAAAATGAAGGTGTGTGGTAACTCAGTATCTCCCTACGGCCACAAGTTATGACTGCTGTGTCTTTCTTGCTCAGTTAGAGGCAAATTGTTCTTAGGCAGATCCTCAGGTCAATTAGAGGTCCAACCGTCTTCCTTTCTGGATAGTTTAGTTTTAATTTCTGTGAATCCTGAAGTCACTGAGAAGGTGTTTCTTTTGGTGAAGAATCTGTATATTGGAAATGATTGGCTTGGTTCCTCATTTTAACTACATTTTTTTTATAAATGTGACACAGATGTGACAGTGAGGCACAGAAGTGTGACAAACGTGTCTCTAAACATCTGAGTATGTACAGAAAATATATTAAAAATCTTACAACTGCATGCACTTCCATCGTAAATGTCTTGCCTCTGTAAACTGTCTGTAGTTACAGTCTCCCACCAGAGGGAATTCTGTAGCATCTCCCAGTTCCTCAGCCTGGACTGCACAGAAACCTTTACATTCCAACCAACTCGACCTCTCTGCTTCCCAAATTGCTGTAAATTTTTCTACTTAGCTACAAATAATAATATAAGAAATAAGGACAGAATGTACAACTTTAAAATTACGTTTGCATGCCATGTTTGATTTGTACCCCACCACCTGAGACCTGAAGGCTGGAACTTGGTCTCTAAATGTCTCTAAAATATATTAAAAACTTGGAACTTGGGTCTTCACTTCCTGTTTGCACTGCCAAGGAGGCGTGACTATCAATATTATACATATACTCTCTCGATACACAGATGCCTCGGCTTTGCGCAGGGCCACTGATTTACGGTGACTAAATAGGGCTGAATTTCCTCCCCTATCCCGCACGCCCTCTAGTCTGGGTGTGCAACAGGTGGAGTGCAAATTAAGTACACTTCACCTGACAGGACCTGAACCTGCCTGCATTTCCAAGTTCAGGTCATCAGTCGAGGGAGAACTCCCCTATCATAGGCCCATGCTGGGGAGTTCTCCCTTGACTAATAGGGCTTTGCAATTGGAAATTGGGATGGGAACCTGTTTGCTGACCCAGGCTTGAGTGCTGGAAATGGCCATTGACTGCAAGGCCTTCAGGCTGCTGTCCAGGCCTGGGGATGGTATCTGGTACCTGTAAAGATAAGATGCCATTTTACGAGCCTCTATCTTCTTCTTGCTTGACCTTCTCAGACGCTCCGATCTGAGGGGCCCTGGGGTCAGGGTTTAAGGTCACTTCTAGGTGCTCCTCAAAATGGGCACCTAGCTGGGTTTTGGGAGAGGAGAATAGGTGGAAGAGTGGGCTACGCTCCCATTTCTATGGCTGTGCCTTCTTGGAATGTAATTGCTTCCAATCCGCCCGGGAATCCTCCAGGAAATTCCTGGGCAACTTTAAGGAAGTGGAAGCCCAGCATAACAGATTTAGACCCAGGAATTCAGCATTCCCCAGGGGTAGGGGGAGGGATATCAGTCCGCAAAAAGCAAATTGTGTTTTCATTATCTGGTATTCCTAGTTTTTATTTGTGTTTAGCGAACTGAATTCTGCAACTGTTCATTTCTCTATGAAAACCAGAAATGAGGGCCTTCATTTTATGTATAGTTTTTTTTACCTATATGTTTGATTTTTATGCCTTGCTTTTTTTTTTAAAGCTGAGGATGCACAGCAAGTTGGTATGCAAGATGTTGGAGGTAGGTACTTCGTGTTTCTCAGTACTGAGGAAGGGGGTGTAACAGGCTTCAGTAGCACTGCGGCAGTACTGAGCATTGGTAGAACGGAGGAATGGTTCTGGCATTTTGCTGAGATGGGATTGCTAGGGTTTGCCTGTGGGGGTGCAGCAAGGAGGAAGTTGCCCTTCAGCTTGGTAGCACTGTGTTGGAGGAACCTGAAATTTGGCAGAACTTGGTTCCTGGAACAATGCCGCTTTCCCTAGATAATAAGTATCACAGCGACATAAATAATTATGTAGATCACACTCTCAGTTGGGCTGACTAAACATCACTGCTGCACTCTGGGAAGTTGTGCAGGCGGCATAAGTTCGGACTGGACGGTCTGCCCTCAGCTGGCAAAGTCATCATTCCAGGTGAAAATATCTGGGGCAGCATAGAGGAGAAATGGATGTGGGCATATATGCTGGTATCAACCCCAGCCCTCAAATTTTCATCCATTTAAATGAATGGAAAGGAAATTGGGGGGTTTCCAATAGGGTGAAATGCTCTCCTCCATTTTTCCTTTATACACTCTGTCCGAACAAGTTCTTTACACCTGAGCACTAAATCTTCCCTATAAATGGGAGCTCAGGTTATTGAGATGGGCTCGGGGTCCTGAAGTAAAAACTTTAATGAAGGGAAAGAAAGAAAGAAAGGAAGGAAGGAAGAAAGATTTTTAGATATATACCTTGCTATGTCTCATTGTATGCACTGGGGACATAATCTTAAAATTAACAACAAGGATACTTCCGGGTCTTACAAAACTAAGTTATGAGGAGAACCTCGCAGGGATGATCTTGTTTTCAATAGAAAAAAGAGGATTAGGACATAAGAACAGGAGGAGACCATTCAGCCCCTCGAGCCTGTTTCACCATTCAATTTGATCATGGCCGATCTGCGCCTCAACTCCATTTACCCCCCTTTGTTCTCTATCCCTTGATACCCTCACCTAATGAAAATCTATTGATCTCAGTCTTGAAATTGTCAATTGACCCCCAGCATCCATAGTCTTTTGGAGGACAGTTCCAGATTCCTACTACCCTTTTGTGTGAAAAATTGCTTCACTCCTAAATGTCCTAAGTCTAATTTTAAAATTATGCCTCCTTGTTCTGGTTTCCCCACCAGCGGGCACAGTTTCTCTGTATCTACCCTATCAAATCAGTCAAAACTTAAAACCACACTGGTGAAACTCCTGGAAATAAGGTTGAATTCTTGTTACAACAGAAGCAGAGGTAAGACTTCCCTCGGGCAAGCCTTCATTGGTGTTTGGGGTGTCCATGTTTGATGTGTGTGGAAAGTTCCCTTTGTGTCTTGGCCAGTTGATGTCTTGGGATTGATGGCTAAAGACAATCCAGAATATAGAGGCTCCGATGCAGAAGCATGTGACAGTCTTATTGACTGAGACTGTGAGTGCAGAACAAGAGGATCAAAATTAACAAACTTCAAGCAAGCCTGGAGGTTAGAATTAATATTCTCCCCACACAGTAATGGACATTCCCCAAAGCAGCTAACTCAATAACTATTTCAAAATGTTGAAAGGACACAAGAGATTAACTAGTGACAGATGATTACCACTGGTCAGTGGGCCGGTCACAAGGGGCAAAGGTTCAGGATTAGTACTAAAAACATACAGGGGAGGTTAGAAGGAATTTTTCCACACAGTTACTAGATTATGAATGAATTACCACATGTGGCTGTTGAAACTGAGACAATTCTGGTATTTTGGACGCAGTTAGAGAGATAATCTGGATGAAAAGTATTAAAGGGTACAGGGAAAGAGTTTTTATTGGAGTTTTTATTTGGACAAAATTAGTCTCCACTTGGAGAAGCAAGGATTAATCAGGGATAGTCAACATGGCTTTGTCAAGGGAAGATCATGTCTGACTAATTTGGTTGAATTTTTTGAGGGGGTGACTAGGCGTGTGGATGAGGGTAACACAGTGGATGTGGTATACATGGATTTCAGTAAGGCCTTCGATAAAGTCCCGCACAGAAGACTGGTCAAGAAGGTACGAGCCCATGGAATCCAGGGTGCCTTGGCACTTTGGATACAAAACTGGCTTAGTGGCAGAAGGCAGAGGGTGATGGTCGAAGGTTGTTTTTGTGACTGGAAGCCTGTGGCCAGTGGGGTACCACAGGGATCGGTGCTGGGTCCCTTGCTGTTTGTGGTCTACAATAACGACTTGGATATGAATGTAAAAGGTATGATCAGTAAGTTCGCTGATGATACAAAGATTGGTAGGGTGGTAAATAGCGAGGAGGATAGCCTCAGTCTGCAGGACGATATAGATGGGTTGGTCAGATGGGCGGAACAGTGGCAAATGGAATTTAACCCGGAAAAGTGCGAGGTGATGCACTTTGGAGGGACTAACAAGGCAAGGGAATACACAATGAATGGGAGGACCCTAGGCAAGACAGAGGGTCAGGGGGATCTTGGTGTGCAAGTTCACAGATCCCTGAAGGCGGCGGAACAGGTAGATAAGGTGATAAAGAAGGCATATGGGATACTTGCCTTTATTAGCCGAGGCATAGAATATAAGAGCAAGGAGGTTATGATGGAGCTGTATAAAACACTGGTTAGGCCACAGCTGGAGTACTGTGTGCAGTTCTGGTCGCCACACTACAGGAAGGATGTGATCGCTTTGGAGAGGGTGCAGAGGAGATTCACCAGGATATTACCAGGGCTGGAGCGCTTCAGCTATGATGAGAGACTGGGAAGATTGGGTTTGTTTTCCTTGGAGCAGAGGAGGCTGAGGGGGGACATGATTGAGGTGTACAAAATTATGAGGGGCACAGATAGGATGGATACTAAGGAGCTTTTTCCCTTCGTTGAGGGTTCTATAACAAGGGGGCATAGATTCAAGGTAAAAGGCGGGAGGTTTAGAGGGGATTTGAGAAAGAACTTTTTCACCCAGAGGGTGGTTGGAGTCTGGAACTCACTGCCTGAAAGGATTGTGGAGGCAGGAACCCTCACAACATTCAAGAAGCATTTGGATGAGCACTTGAAATGCCATAGCATACAAGGCTACGGACCAAATGCTGGAATATGGGATTAGATTAGACAGGGCTTGATGGCCGGCACGGACACGATGGGCCGAAGGGCCTCTATCCGTGCTGTATAACTCTATGACTCTATGACTCTATGAAATAGTTTCATTGTGGAGCTAACACTGGCACAATAGACTGAATGGTTTCCTTCTGTGCTAAAATTGTCTATGATTTAATGGTTGAAAATTAGAGGGGTAGGTATATAGTGAGATGATCAAATGTTCCATGGATAAGATGCCCTTCTTTTACTGGAGCCATTGGAAACGGGCATCTCCCTCCCCCACCATCAGCCCAGGAATAAAGAGGCTAATTGCTTGCTTCCTCCCCTCCGCCCTCAGCCCTACCAAGTTCAGCTAACTCAGTACAGACCAGTGACTGAACCTGGGTGATTCTTTGGTCTTTACAGCTGAGAACCATGAAGTGTGATTATCCATCGAGATGCATGAGAGCGGTGTGGGGTGACTCGCCCTCCCTGCTGCCTCTGGGAGTTACCTGACCTTCACTTACCAACATGGCTGAGGTCAGGGCCTCATTGTGTGGTAAACTGTGAGTGAAAATTCATCCCACCATTCCATGATGCAATGCATTGGGCGTTTAACGCAACATGACAGTACGGCACACGGACATTCAAAAATTGGGCTTTCAGCACCCCAATTTTTGAATGTAATTCTCCGTCACTTAATCACTCCATGAACTCAGCGCAGGGGCACCTCAGAGTAACCCTGAGTGGCTCCAGCTCTGGATGCAGCTAGCGAGATTCTGTGCAGTTCCAACCCTCGATACCTACTCTTGTTTCATTATACACAATCGCCTTCAACCAGTGGATATCAACTGTCTTAAATGGTGTGAGCACAAAGAGTGTGTCGGGATTGTTTTCGGCAGCGAGGTCTTCAGACGCTGATTCAGGGTAAAAAATCCTCAGAGTTGTTTTGTTGCCAACATCCTTTTCATAGCCTCTCATTGGAGCATTGTTTAGCCTAGGAACATAGGAACAGAGAGCATTTAGGTGCACGAAACAGGCCATTGCGTCCAATAAGACAGCCCATTTTGATTAAGCTCAACCCCATCTACTATCATAGAATCATAGAAAGTTACGGCACAGAAGGAGGCCGCTCGGCCCATCGTGTTTGTGCTGGCCGAAAAAGGGCTTTCCAGCACTTGGTCCGTAGCCCTGCAGGTTACGGCACTTCAAGTGCTCATCCAAGTACTTTTTAAATGAGTTGAGGGTTTCTGCCTCTACCACCCTTTCAGGCAGTGAGTTCCAGACCCCCACCACCCTCTGGGTGAAAAAAATTCTCCTCAGCTCCCCTCTAATCCTTCTACCAATTACTTTAAATATATGCCTCCTGGTCACTGACCCCTCTGCTAAGGGAAATAGGTCCTTCCTATCCACTCTATCTAGGCCCCTCATAATTTTATACACCTCAATTAAAAATCTCCCCTCAGCCTCCTCTGTTCCAAAGAAAACAACCCCAGCCTATCCAATCTTTTCTTATAGTTGTAGTTCTCCAGCCCTGGCAACATCCTCATAAATCTCTTCTCTATCACATGACTTAATTATTTACAAGAAGAACTAAGCAGCATTTAGACTTTACTTGGGTGATTTTACGACTTTGAACTCCAGCAATGAGCATTGGCCATTGGGAGGACATAACGGAAATTACACGACCACTCCCTTCGATTTTTTTGTAAAATGATCCCTTATCTCCACAAGGGAAATGCTCGCAGAGAAAGTCGCTCTCTTTAGAACATCTCTGTTACAGACATTCCAAGGTAGTCACTCGGCTGTCCCTGACTGATTTTCCTGAAAACGAAATGCATTCTCATCAAACCTACCCACCTTCTCACCGTGCACCTCAGGACCCTCTTTTACATAGAATTACATACATGTATTACATAGAATTTACTGCACAGAAACAGGCCATTCGGCCCAACTATGCTGGTGTTTATGCTCCATACGAGCCTCCTCCCATCCCTCTTCATCTAACCCTATCAACAAACCCTTCTAACCCTTTCTCCCTCATGTACTTACCTAGCTTCCCCTTAAATGCATCTATGCTATTCGCCTCAACTACTCCTTGTGGTAGCACGTTTCATATTCTCACCGTTCTCTGGGTAAAGAAGTTTCTCCTGAATTCCCTATTATGAATTACCAGGTACAGTTCTTTCCTGAGCCTGTTTATACTATTTGATTCACTGGCTTTCCCTGGTAACAGTTGGTTGTTTTACGTCTCCCGTTAGGAGTTGGGCAGGGTGAGAACAGTGATCGCATGGAGGAGAGGCAGGGGGTACTTGCGCAGTTTCGAAGACAGCCCTCATTTGCATGACATAGGGGAGCTCCGAGCACCAAAACCCACTCCCCATAGGCAGCTCGCCAATTTGGAGGTGGAAAATTAGATTCTGCGGCAGGTTCATAAGGGCCTGCAGCAGCTTAAAGGGGAGGTGTTTTTTTTTGTGGCCAAAATATAGAAACAACACCTTGGTGCTGTGGGGGGCAAGAAGAGTTCCAGCCGAGCAGTGAGGTTTGCAGATACAGCCATGAAGATGCTGGTGAAGCAAGTTGAGAACAGAAGGGAGGTCCTCTTCTCCATAGATAATCAATGGATACCACAGCAAATTGACACAGCAAGAGATGGTACAAGTAAGTGTGATCGGCATCATCTCCAGGATCTAGGGCCAGTGCGGGAAGAAATTTAATGATCTCACCAGGGCTGCCAAGGTAAGATTTCTCTTTCACATCACTCACACTTCCTGCACAGCCCTGCACAACCCTACCTTTGCCCAGCGCTATCAATCTGTCCCTCCCCTGCTCTACATGGCTTTGCATAAATTGGCAGGGAAGACTTCAGTGCACCTCCTTTCTGTTTGCACTCCCACGCTCCAAAGCCGCTACTGCACTCACAACTGCTTCTCCCTCTTGGCCTCACCTGCTGCATCTTCCTGTCATCATACACACTACGGTAAGCTGGCTCATACATGGCGAGGGTTGAAAGCCCTTCCTCAGGACACATGTCTATCTTCTTCCAATCTTCTTTTAGGAAGACTCAACAGGAGGGGGACAACCAACACAGGAGGACCACTTGCCACACTTCAAACACTCACCCCGTGTAAGAGCATTGACATTATAGAAAGAAAGAACTTGCATTTATATAGCGCCTTTCACAACCTCAGAGCGTCCCAAAGCACTTTACAGCAAATGAAGTAGTTTTTGAACTGTAGTCACTATTGTGACATAAGAAATGCGGCACTGACCATTTTGTGCACAACAAGCTCCCACAAACAGCAATATGATAATAACCAGATAATCTCTTTCTGTGGTATTGGTTGAGGGATAAATATTGGCCACGACACTAGGGATAACTCCCCTGCTCATCGAAATAGTACCATGAGATCTTTTACATCCACCTAAGAGGGTAGACAGGGCCTCGGTTTAACATCTCACAGTGCAGCATTCCTTCAGTACTGGACTGAAATGTCAGCCTGGATTTTGTGCTCAAGTCTCTGACATAGTGAGAGCTGCGGCTCAGTGGGTAGCACTCTAGCCTTGAGAGGCAAGAGTGCTACCCACTGAGCCGCAGCTGACACTGCCAGGAAGACACACAGCATCCAGCATCGGAGATGGTGAGACCAGAGGCCTGGCACAGCAGGGTATGTCAACCTCTTCATCTTCGCTTCTCCTTCTGCTGAACTCCTTCAGTCACACACTGAGCATGACAACCTGATGTTGCATTGTACTGCCACCGATCTGCTAGTGCATACCCGGACAATACGTCCTAACCCGAGACTCACTCCCCTTTTCCAGGTCAATCAGAAGACTTGGTCACTAGTACCAGACAGACTGATTATTCAGCAATAAACTGCATTTGTCAAAGGTTGTTATCAGAAATATTTATTGACAGGACGGAAGGAGTTGGTACAGAGACCTGTGAAACTCCTTACACATGGGCTCCTCCGTCAATTCCCATTTGCTCGAAATTAATGCCGCTCGAAAATCAAAGTGCACTGACGTAACAGCACATCAAAGTTGTAACGATTTGTGTCACTGTGTCAGGATGAGGTTATGCATCCATGATCTCCAGGTGGCGAGTTCCCTATCTCAGCCATGTGTCGGGGGGGGGGGTCGGGGGGGTGATGAGTAGAGGTCAGCACTTGCCCACTGGGAGACAAGGAAAACATTCAAAAGAGGGAAGCAGAGATATTTAAGATCTATTTTTTACAAATTTTTTCCTTGTTTTCTTCCTACCCCTTCCCTCTTCTCCTGCAAATGCTGACTCCCTGCTTGGTTATGGTTCTGTTAAATAGCCATGTGAGGGAATGGACATTGAGCATTGACAAGCAATTTGACAGTGAGGTATCACATTCAAGCCACAACCTATAAAATATCCACATACACACACTTTCCAGCATGGGCCACTGGATAGCAACCAGAACTGGAAACCCTGTCTGATTTTCCCCTTCCCAGGAGGACAATTGTGCCCCCCAGTGCAACCAAGCTCAAATTAGGTCATTCAACACAATCTCAAACTGAACCATGGACCTTCTGGTCTGTATGGCTCTTTCACGCCACCTTAACTATCTGAAGTTGTCAGCTGTGGCTCAGTTGGTAGCACTCTCATCTCTTAGTCATGAAGGCTGTGGGCTCTAAGTCCCACTCCAGAGACTTAAGCACATAATCTAAGGTTGACACTTCAGTGCAGTACTGAGGGAGTGCTGCACTGTCGGAGGTGCTGTCTTTCAGATGAGATGTTAAACAACTTGCCCTCTCATTGGATGTTAAAGATCCCATGGCACTATTTGAAGAACAGAAGGGTTTTCCTGGTGTCCTGGCCAATATTTATCCCTCAACCACCACCTAAAACAGATTATCTGGCCATTTATCACATTGCTGTTTGTGGGATCTTGCTGTGCGCAAATTAGCAGCTATGTTTCCTACATTACAACAGTGATTAAACTTCAAAGGCTGTAAATTGCTTTGGGACATCTTGATGTTGTGAAAGGTGCTATATAAATGCAAGTTTCTCCTTTTTTTTCTTTTCACCCATCAAGAGAGCTGCAAGAACTTAGGTTAAAACAATCAAAAACACCCAATCAGAACCATCAGAATGGGTCATCTTCTCTTTCACCTCAGAACTAATGCCCCCATCACCATTTCAGGTTAAACCTTATTCAAATACAAGTGGATATGAGTGGAGTAGAATCTTTGGGCTTCCCAACTCTAAGGTGCATTAATAGAATTGAATGACATCTGAATATGACACTAACTGAATGAATATGAGGAGTGCCTAGGTCTGGGTCATTAGTACTGTATGCTGAGGGGTAGCTCTTGGAGCTTTCGAATAAGTCTACTACTGAAGACCTCACGCAAATGCCTGCTACACACAGTTAAATACCCCTGAGCTACATGGCAGGGCAATACACTACTGCTGCAATGAGTGGTACCATGGTACAGAAGGATGTAACTATAAGCTTGCAGATGCCTTCTCCAAGGCACTCTCATTCAGCTTAACGGCCAACTCACGTGCAGTGCTGATCGGAGCCTGGGAGAAATTGGCCTCCCCACTCACTCACCCTAGGAATGAAGACCAAAAGAGAGGAAAATAGAAAGGAAGAACTTGTTTTTTTATAGCACCTTTCACTACCTCAGGAGTCCCAAAGCTCTTAACAGCCAATGAAGTTGAGATGAAGAATTACCAATGTTGTAATAGAGGGAAATGCAGCAGTCAATTTGCATAAACAGCAATGAGATAATGACCAGATAATCTGCTTTGGTGATGTTGGTTGAGGGATAACTATTGACCAGGACACCAGGAGAACTCCCCTGCTCTTCTTTGAATGAAATCTTTTATGTCCACCTCAGAGAAAAGATGGGGCCTCGGTTTAACATCTCATCTGAAATCCGGCACCTCCGACAGTGCAGCACTCCTGAAGTGTCAGCTTAGATTATATGCTCAAGTCTTTGGAGTGGGACTTGAACCCATGACCTTCTGATTCAGAGGTGAGAGTGCTGCCCACTGAGCCATGGCCGACACCAAACAGAAAGAAATAAGCTGCACGTCACTCACCGAATGACAATGTCGTATTTGTTGATTGTTTCTCCGAGGGAGCTGTTTCTCAGGGTGTATCCGTTGCCGATGACAACGCATCTCTTACAATCCAACCTGACAAAAGACAAGGCGCCTTTATTAAAGAAGGAAGGTCAGTGCAGTGGCAGAACAAATTTTAACTTCTTATTTGATTGATTAGTAAATAACCTCTATGGAGTGAGTTATGGCCACCAGGACCTGACAGGTAAATGTTTGTCCAGGATTTAAGATTGCTTTTAAAAGAGCACGCAAACTCATTCTTTTAATGATCAAGACTATTTGTACATTTCTTTCTGTTGTGAACCTAGATATGTCAGCCTATATTCTTTAAATGTAATCCAACCCATTGTAGGTTTTAGAGACATGGCTAAGACAGGCATTATAGATAGGTGAGGTTAGCCTGAGTTAGTATATGCAGACAGTCCCGTAGCCCAAGTGTTGTTGCCACAGTACAGGAAGAAGAGAACATCCTCGAGCAAACCAGACAGGGTATACTAAATCAAGAATAAATAATAGAATCCATCAGGTTATAAAATATGATTTTGATACAATACAAATGAACATAATCAACAGAAAATCAGATAGGTTAGGGATAATGGGAACACACTGAGGAAAAGGAATGAGCTCTGCTGGACAGTGCAACACAGATAAGAATGAGCCCCCGATGCAGCTTTATTGTTCATTCTTGATTTAGTCTACCCTGTCTGGTTTGCTCAAAGATGTACTCCAGTGCAGTACTGATGGAGTGCTGCACTGTCAGAGGTGCTGTCTTTTGCATGAGATGTTAAACCGAGACCCTGTCCGCCCCCTCAGGTGGACATAAAAGATCCCATGGCACTATTGCGAAGGAGAGCAGGGAAGTTTTTCCCAGTGTCTAGGTCAATATTTATCCCGCAACCAACATCACTAAAACAACAGATTACCTGGTAATTATCACATTGCTGTTTGTGGGACCTTACTGTGCGCAAATTGGCTGCTGCATTTCCTACATTACAACAGTGACTACACTTCAAAAGTACTTCATTGGCTGTAAAGTGCTTTGAGACATCCTGAGGTTGTGAAAGGCGTTATATAAATATAAGTCTTTCATTATTTTTCTTTTCTTTAGATTCACACTAAAATAGACATGAAGGCAGAGGCTTGTCAGAGGGTGTGGGTTGTTAGTGGGTATAAAAGTTGATGTATCCTAGTGGCCTGTGGGCAGCTTGGACTAAAAACATCAGACAGCAAGCTCAGGGAGGCCGAGGTTCATCCATAACAACATAAGAAATAAGAGCAGGAGTAGGCCACATGACCCCTCGAGCCTGCTCCGCCATTCAATAAGATCATAGCTAATCTTCAACCTCAACTCAACTTTCCCGCCCAATCCCCATTTGTCTTCATTCCCCTAGAGTCCAAAAATCTATCCATCTCAGCCTTTGAATATACTCAATGACTCAGCATCCACAGCCCTCTAGAGTAGAGAATTCCAAAGATTCGCAACCCTCTGAGTGAAGAAATTCCTCCTCACCTCAGTCTTAAATGGCCAACCCCTTATCCTGAGACTATGTCCCCTAGTTCTAGACTCTCCAGCCAGGGGAACAAACCTCTCAGCATCTACCCTGTCAAGCCCCCTCAGAATCTTATATGTTTCAATGAGATCACCTCTCATTCTCCTAAACTCCAGAGAGTATAGGCCCATTCTACTCAACCTCTCCTCATAGGGCAACCCTCTCATCCCAGGGATAAATCTAGTGAACCTTCATTGCACCGCCTCCAAGGCAAGTTTATCCTTCCTTAGATAAGGAGACCAAAACGGCACACAGTACTCCAGGTGTGGTCTCACCAAAGCCTGTACAATTGAACAAAACTTCCTTACTCTTGTACTTCAATCCCCTTACAATAAAGGCCAACATGCCATTTGCCTTCCCAATTGCTTGCTGTACCTGCATGTTAACTTTTGGTGTTTGTTGTACGAGGACACCCAAATCTCTCCGAACACCAACATTTAATAGTTTCTCACCATTTAAAAAATATTCTGTTTTTTTATTCTTCCTACCAAAATGAATAACCTCACATTTCCCCACATTATGCTCCATCTACCACCTTCTTGCCCATTCACTTAACCTGTCTATATCCCTTTGCAGACTCTTTGTGTCCTCTTCACAGCTTACTTTCCCACATGGCTTTGTATCATCAGCAAACTTGGATACATTACATTCGGTCCCTCCAACTAAGTCATTAATATAGATTGTAAATAGCTGAGGCCCAAGCACTGATCCTTGCGGCCCCCCACTAGTTACAGCCTGCCAACCTGAAAATGACCCGTTTATCTCTATTTTCTGTTTTCTGACCAGTAATCAATCCCCTATTCATGCTAATATATTACCCCCAACCCCATCAGCCCTTATCTTGTGTAACAACCTTTTGTGTGGCACTTTATCAAATGCCTTTTGAAAATCCAAATATATTACATCCACTGGTTCCCCTTTATCTACCCTGCTAGTTACATCCTCAAAAAACTCCAATAAATTTGTCAAACATGATTTCCCTTTCATAAAACCATGTTGACTCTGCCTAATCATGCTATGATTTTCTAAGTGCCTGGGTGCCCTCCAATCGGTAGTCTGCTTGTCAGTATATAGACATATATCATTTGCTTGCTTACTATGATTGATGAATGAGATAAGGCAGAGGCTAAATCTTATATTTCGTAATAAAGTTTCAAAGTTGCTGAAACTAGATACTCAAACCTATTAATTAATAAGATGAGGCAGAGTCTGAAACTTACAACCTCCACCTGCAAATAAGCCCCTCATCATCCAATAGAGAAAACCAATGTGGGCACCTGCTGCCATTGTGGATTTTAGGTCAGGGAATTTCCCACTTTCTGATTGAACAAGGGCCTCATTCTGAGCCCCCATCCGTCCTCCTAAAAGCCTAGAAGTTATTACTGTGAATATTAGCGGAGCAAATGCTAAATGCATTGGTGTAATGTTACTCTGTCTGTTAGTTTAACAGAGACATTAGTAACTTTAAAGTAAACACCAGTTAAAGCATGGAAACAAACAGCAACAACCTGCATTTATATAGCGCCTTTAACATAGTAAAACATCCCAAGACGTTTCACAGGAGTGTTATCAAACAAACAGTTTGACACCGAGCCAATGAAGATGGTATTAGGACAGGTGACCATAAGTTTGGTCAAAGAGGTAGGTTTTAAGGAGTGTCGTAAAGGTGGTGAGAGAGGTGGAGAGGCGGAGAGGTTTAGGGAGGGGATTCCAGAGCTCAGACTCTAGGTAGTTGAATGACCGCCAATGTTGGAGTGAAGGAAGTAGGGGATGCACGAGAGGCCAGAATTGGAGGAACGCAGAGGTCTCGGAGGGTTCTGTCCTACATAAAAGGCTGATGCTCTGCACGTATGTACTAAACGATACTTTTTTTCAATAAAAGAAATGGAAGGGTGCAAATAAAGACTGGACAAAAGGTTCTAATTAACCTTATTGTGAGTCTATGGTAATTGGAAACCTCTGAAAATTTCACCCAGCCGACACATCTACTAAATGAATAATGGAGATCCTGTTTGCTCTTGCATCTGCTTTTAATTGTACTTTCAACTGAGGAGCATTTCTTTGATGAGAAAGAGACGCTCACTGCTTTAACAATGATAACTGTACATTGGGGTAAGCTCTTGACAGCTGTGGATTTTGTCAGAGTCTTTCAGGAAATTTCAACACGAGTCCAAAACCAACGCTCAGTTCTTTCTCTTTCAAGATAGGCTCTGCTGTTGCTGAGTGGACTCAAGAAGGTGGGGTAGCTTCACACTGAGTCAACTCCTATAAACCAAGCACTGGAGCCAAACTGCAAGCAGCTGCTTCAGAGGATATGAAAGCTGCATTGTTAGGGTGGGTGAATTCGTCCGAGTGTTGGTCATAGACTTAATCCTGGAAGTTATTGCTGGGATAAAGCATTACAACAGCAACAAGAGGCGGGTAGCAAGGTTGGGCGTTCGGTGTAATGCTCATGCAACACATGGTTTATGTCTCGACCAAAATGGCTAGGAGAGGAAACTAAATCAGACTGCTAATCCCCTCAAATCACCGAAGAGACTAATGAACTGATCAGATTGATTATTCACTCCATGTAGTAATACACATAGGCTTGCTTTTGAGTCTTCATTTCAACTAATTTCCAGGTTTTTGGCCATAGAGGAGGACCAACAAGGCCAGCGGGTGCTGCCCGTGGTGTCAGGTGGCATGCATGGTATATCATCAGTTCTCACTGCTCTGTCTAAACAGTGGTACAACCATCTCCTAGAGACAGTGAAGATGTGCCTAAGGCTGTGACAGGATAATGCCATGTTCCGCGATTTCAGAAGATGGTAGAATAAGCATTCTAATAGACATTGACTTAGGCAAAAAACTGCCAGTTTTGTTAAATGTTACATGGATAAGTGAACAGAAGCAATAACACTCTGTGGATCTCGAGCAGTTGCAGGCTTACCTATCCCTCCTCGAAACTTCTGCTGTGCTCAAAGTCAATGTAAATTGGACCAGACACAAGGTACGTGAATACTAACCTATATTTGGCAGCTTATTGCTAACCATGCAAGGAATCTCTCTAGCCTATCTATCTCTTTCTTATGGTTTCCGCTGGACTACCCATTTTCAACAAGATAAGCCGAGAAATACTTTTCAAAATTTGTCCGGGACAAAGGAAATGTAAATTTGTGTCTCTTATACTCAAAGGTTGCTGGCAGTCAATGATAGATTCAAACAAAGCCAACAGGATGCTTCTATTTGAATTGAATGGCTTGACTCTCCCCACTCCCCGACTGCATGAAGCAGACATAATGGGGAAGAAATCCGTCTTGGACGGTAGTGTAAAACAGGCGATATCGCATAGGCTGCCTGTGATGCGCCCAGATCGACGTTAAGCTTCAGTGGAGACAAATATTGGGCTGAAGTGCACAACAGGCAGCAATGTGAATACAGTCCCTTGCGCGTTACCGTCCAAAGATGAATTTATCCCCCAACATCTGTTCGGGGGGCTATTGTATAAATTTAAATGGGTGGGAAATTGAGTGAGGTCTATTCTGGGTGTGCAATGTTCCCCACCCAATATTCTTCTGTACAATCATCCTTTATTCCCATGTGCTACAAGAGCAAAAAAGACACTAAATTTTCTTTCAATAAAAGGATCCACAACAGGTAGAATTTTAGCGCTATTATTTCCCGAGGCAAATAAAGCTTGAGTTAGTGCTGAGGCACTTTTGTCCCACTTTAGTCATGGCTGTCCCTTCAAAGCCACTCACAAATATATCGTCGAGCAGAAATTGATAGCCAAGTTCCACACCCATGAGGACGGCCTCAACCGGGATCTTGGGTTCATGTCACGCTACACGTTACCCCACCAGCGAACAAATGTTATCTGTTTTTAATATAACGGGTCAGTTGCTGTCTTTTCTATGTTTCTACCTCTCTATCTCTGTTTTTTTTGTTTGTTTTTTTTTTGGTGATTTGTATATTCTGTGAGACCTGGCAGGTAACACCTGTCTGTCTGCACACTGATTGCCTTGGCAACGGGCAGTTGAAAAAACTGTCTGTACTCACCAAGCATTGTTCTGTGAATTATAAATGCAATTTCATTTCGAGGATTTCATTTTCACATCGTTCACCTGACGAAGGAGGAAGCCTCCGAAAGCTTGTGAATTTAAAATAAAATTGCTGGACTATAACTTAGTGTTGTAAAATTGTTTACAATTGTCAACCCCAGTCCATCACCGGCATCTCCACATCATGACTACCATCGACACCACAAACTGCCGGCTCACAGTGGAAAGGATATCCAAGAAGATCGCGCATTTAGACACAGACATCAAGTTTTTACAGAGCTGCAAGAAAGCAGACAAGATCCCGAAAGGACTCCAGATCACGAACCCACTCAGGTCCACATACAACTCGGATTATGCTGAGAGACTCTGCCGCCGTACCTCTCGCACACTCCGCAACCATCTCATACACCAACTCTACAGCAGACGCCACAACCTCGAAACCAAGATAGAGTCCATACTCTCAACCTGTACTCAGGACACAGCAGACCAGCTACGTTATACCGCCAAACAGACGAGGCAACGGAACTACGCTGCCTACATGAAAACCAAGAGCAGGAAGCTTGAGAAACTCGGCATCACCACCAGCATCGACCAAGCTTCCCCTGGTACCACGGTTGCAACCACAGGGAAGTCTATTGTCAATTTGTCCGACCACACCCTTCAACCAGACGAAATCGAAGTTCTCAGCCGAGGGCTCAATTTCTGCCCCACTACCAAAATGGACCCCACTAGTCTCGCGGCGGACACAGAGGAATTCATCAGGAGAATGAGGCTCCGGGAATTCTACCACAAACCCCAAGATTTCAGCAGCGAACCCAATGAGACAATCGACGATCCGGAACAGCAGACAGAGGGATCCGCGGTACAGCAACCGAAGAGGAAAGAGTCAAACTGGACTCCTCCGGAGGGTCGCTGCCCTCAGCTGGACATGTATGCTCAAGCTGTCAGGAAATGCGTCAATGCCAGATTCATCAGCCGCACTCAGAAGACAGTCCAGAATGTCACCCGAGCACAACGCAACGCCATCAACGCTCTCAAGACCAACCGCAACATCGTCATCAAACCAGCGGACAAAGGAGGAGCCATAGTCATACAGAACAGAACGGACTATTGCAAAGAAGCATACCGACAACTGGACAACCAGGAACACTACAGACGGTTACCCGCAGATCCGACCAAAGAACACACCCACCAGCTCAACAAACTGATCAAGACCTTCGATCCAGACCTTCAAAGCATCCTACACACTCTCATCCCACGTACTCCCCGCGTGGGAGACTTCTACTGCCTCCCAAAGATACACAAAGCCAACACACCCGGACGTCCTATCGTATCAGGCAACGGAACCCTGTGTGAGAACCTCTCTGGATACATCGAGGGCATCCTGAAACCCATCGTACAGGGAACCCCCAGCTTCTGTCGCGACACTACAGACTTCCTACAAAAACTCAGTACCCACGGACCAGTTGAACCAGGAACACTTCTCACCACGATGGACGTCTCGGCACTATACACCAGTATCCCCCACGATGACGGCATCGCTGCGACAGCATCAATACTCAACACCAACAACAGCCAATCTCCGGAAGCCATCCTACAACTCATCCGCTTCATCCTGGATCACAATGTCTTCACCTTCGATAACCAGTTCTTTACCCAAACACACGGAACAGCCATGGGGACCAAATTCGCACCCCAATACGCCAACATTTTCATGCACAAGTTCGAGCAGGACTTCTTCACTGCACAAGACCTCCAACCAACACTATACACCAGATACATCGACGACATTTTCTTTCTATGGACCCACGGCAAGGAATCACGAAAGAGACTACACGATAACATCAACAAGTTCCATCCCACCATCAAGCTCACCATGGACTACTCCTCAGAATCAGTTTCTTTCTTGGACACACGAATCTCCATCAAAGACGGGCACCTCAGCACCTCACTCTACCGCAAGCCCACGGACAACCTCATGATGCTCCACTTTTCCAGCTTCCACCCTAACCACGTCAAAGACGCCATCCCCTATGGACAGGCCCTGCGAATACACAGGGTCTGCTCAGACGAGGAGGAACGCGATGGACACCTACAGACGCTGAAAGACGCCCTAGTAAGAACGGGATATGACGCTCGACTCATCGATCGACAGTTCCGACGGGCCACAGCAAAAAATCGCATAGACCTCCTCAGGAGACTAACACGGGACGCAACCAACAGAGTACCCTTTGTCGTCCAGTACTTCCCCGGAGTGGAGAAACTACGCCATGTTCTCCGCAGCCTTCAACATGTCATCAATGAGGACAAACACCTCGCTATGGCCATCCCCACACCTCCACTACTCGCCTTTAGACAGCCACCCAACCTCAAACAGACCATCGTTCGCAGCAAATTACCTAGCTTTCAAGAGAACAGCGTCCACGACACCACACAACCCTGCCACGGTAACCTCTGCAAGACATGCCAGATCATCGACACAGATACCACCATCACACGAGAGGACACCACCCACCAGGTGCATGGTTCATACTCCTGTGACTCAGCCAACGTTGTCTACCTCATACGTTGCAGGAAAGGATGCCCCAGAGCATGGTACATTGGCGAGACCATGCAGACGCTGCGACAACGGATGAACGGACACCGCGCAACAATCACCAAACAGGAGGGTTCCCTCCCAGTCGGGGAACACTTCAGCAGTCATGGACATTCATCCACCGACCTTCGGGTAAGCGTACTCCAAGGCGGCCTTCGAGACACACGACAACGCAAAATCGTCGAGCAGAAATTGATAGCCAAGTTCCACACCCATGAGGACGGCCTCAACCGGGATCTTGGGTTCATGTCACACTACACGTAACCCCACCAGCGAACAAATGTTATCTGTTTTTAATATAACGGGTTAGTTGCTGTCTTTTCCACGTTTCTACCTCTCTATCTCTTTTTTTTTGTTTGTTGTTTTTTTTGGTGATTTGTATATTCTGTGAGACCTGGCAGGTAACACCTGTCTGTCTGCACACTGATTGCCTTGGCAACGGGCAGTTGAAAAAACTGTCTGTACTCACCAAGCATTGTTCTGTGAATTATAAATGCGATTTCATTTCGAGGATTTCATTTTCACATCGTTCACCTGACGAAGGAGGAAGCCTCCGAAAGCTTGTGAATTTAAAATAAAATTGCTGGACTATAACTTGGTGTTGTAAAATTGTTTACAATTGTCAACCCCAGTCCATCACCGGCATCTCCACATCATAAATATATAAGTAGCTTTAAAAAAGGACTGCCAGACAAATCCTTGTCTGTGGCTTTCGTTGGTTAGAGAGAGATCATTCAAATTTAAACAATGCTGTCTGAATGGTTCAGTTTCTATTTAACTGAGAGTTCCTTTTATGGATTTGCGGGGTCAGATATTTAAAATCTAGCAATTCTTTTATGGGATACAAAAAAAGATGGATCTGTTTGAATCAGGGGCATCTTCAAAATTCCATGACTGAAGGCAGTTTGAAATTTCAGAGAAACGGCTAGTCAGTATTTTGACATTCTGGAGAGAAAGAAGAAACAATCTGAGGGTGAATTTCTCGGAATATATCTAAGTTTGCCAATGACACAAAGATTGGTATGATGTGGAGATGCCGGTGATGGACTGGGGTTGACAAATGTAAAGAATCTTACAACACCAGGTTATAGTCCAACAATTTTATTTGAAAATCACAAGCTTTCGGAGGCTTCCTCCTTCACCTGACGAAGGAGAAAGCCTCCGAAAGCTTGTGATTTTCACATAAAATTGTTAGACTATAACCTGGTGTTGTAAGATTCTTTACAAAGATTGGTGACATAGTAAGACGGGAGCATAAAATTACAAAGAGACATTAATAGATTAAGTGAGTGGGCAAAACTGTGGGAGATGGATTTCAATGCAGGTAAGTGTGAGGTCATCCATTATGGACCAAGAGAGGATAGATCCGGGTATTTTTAAATGGTGAAAAGCTAGGAACAGTGGAGGTCCAAAGAGATTTAGGGGTCCATGTACACAGATCACTAAAATGTAGCAGTCAGATACAAAAAGTGATCTAAAAGGCTAATGACTGTTAGCTTTTATAACTAGAGGGCTAGAATATAAAGGGGAGGAAGTTTTGCTACAGCTTTACAAAGCCCTGGTTAGACCACATCTGGTACAGTTCTGGGCACCGCACCTTCAAAAGCACATATTGGCCTTAGAAGCGCAGATTCACTAGAATGTTACCAGGGCTCCAAGGGTTAAATTATGAGGAGAGATTACACAAACTAGGCTTGTATTCCTTGGAATATAAAAGTTTAAGGAGTGACTTGATTGAGGTTTTTCGGATTTTGAAAGGAATTGATAGGGTAGATAGAGAGAAACCTTTCCCGCTGGTGGGGGAATCTAGGACAAGGGGACATAACCTTAAAATTAGAGCCAGGACATTCAGGAGAGAAGTCAGGAAACACTTCATCATGCAAAGGGTGGTAGAAGTGTGGAACTCTCTCCCACAAAAAGCAGTAGATGCTAGCTCAATTAATAATTTTAAATCTGAGATCGAAAGATTTTTATTAGCCAAGGGTATTAAGTGATATGGAGCCAAGGCAGGTGGATGGAGTTAGAATACAGATCAGCCATGATCTCATTCATTGAGGGAACAGGCTTGAGAGGCTGAATGACCTACTTGGGTTCCTATGTTCCTAATTGCTCCCGTTCTACCACCATAACTGTGTGGCAGTGTGTCGGAAACCCCATTTACATTGGTGAGAAAAGACCCCAAACCATAACACGGACCTATTGCCAAAAGGTTAAGTAAACCAACAGTGCTGAATGGTACCACCAGGAGCAGCCACGAGGAAATTCCCAGCCTATACTTTTAAAACTCATTTGCAAAGGATTAGCTTCGTTTTTGTGATCTTCTTATTATTTTGTCAGCTGAGAAGTTAGGAAGAAATTTTTTCTAATGTAAATATATAACAATGTTACATGGCTGTTCCTTATTTGCTCGTTCAATTCTTGTAAAATTAATTTGCTTGATATTTTAAACTTAAGGAAAGGAAAGTACTTGTATTTATATAGTGCTTTTCTCCACCTCAGGACGTCCCAAAGTGTTTTATAGCCAATGAAATATTTTTTCAAGTGTAGTCACTGTTGCAATGTAGGAAACATGGCAGCCAATTTGTGCGCAGCAAGGTCCCACAAACAGCAATGAGATAAATGACCAGATAACCTGTTTTAGTGATGTTGGTTGAGGGATAAATATTGGCCAGGACACCGGGGAGAACTCTTCTGCTCTTCTTCGAAATGAAGTCCAGTGTGATGCTCTGCTACTTTCAAAGACCAGAGCACAGGATACTTTCAGAAGTTAAAACTGATTACCAGACATGGTTTACTGATCATTTTCTGGGCAAATTATCAAAAGTTTAGCCAGACCTCAACTTTATAGAAACTGTAGAATAGATCCCAAATCTTCCAGTTAAAATTTCAGAGGGGTAGTTGTCCTGCTTATGTGCATTGGGACTATTGGGCATGGAGGACCGCAATCCTAATACACAATTGATCCAATTTACTGTCCGGACATTCTGTGTAAAGGGTGTACTAATCTCCGCACCCAATTTGTGCCCCTGTCATGTTCTGATCAGCGTTAGGAGTAAAAAAACCAGAAAACATACCCTCAGGTCTCAGCCCATGAAGAGAAAGCCCAAAAGTGACATTCAAAAGTAGACCCCTATGGGTAAAAGTTTTACCTGTCTATCTCATCCGGCATGTTGGACTGTGTTCGGAGCAATATCATTTTGATAATCGCTTCTGAAAGGAAAAGAAAAGGTTTACGATGACGCAATGAATGTTTCAGAGTGTGTCAGTTCGTCCTTCAATTGCTACTTCTCACACTAGCTGTTTTACATCAACATTAAAGAAAAACTATTTACATACAAGTTTTGAGAGTGTCTATCACATTCCAAATGTAACACTTGCGGCGTCACTCTCCATTTGTCATACTCGAGGCGTCACACTCGAGGCGTCACACTCGAGGCATCACACTTGAGGCGTCACACTTGAGGCGTCACACTCCAAACACACTCAAGGCATCACTCTCCAGATGTCACAATCCAGACGTCACACTCCAGACATTACATTTCAAAGATTCGAAAGGACTTTCAAGAGAAAGAAAGATTTGCTGTTTTTTTCTGACCTTGTGCCAGAAATGTGCACACAATTGGTTGTTTGCAAACTTCACAAACTACAATTAAACTCTGACTTCAGACTACTTCCCCACAGTGAGTACTGCAGACGGTGCTGGGAAGGCATTTATGGCCCATTCAACCATTGACAAGGCCACCTTAATGAAAAAGTCACAGAATTGGCAGTAAAGTATGATGGTGGGTAGTCTGTAAGTGGGAACTTTTCAAGTTGACAAGTCATTAAGTGCACAGTACTAAAGGGTTGGATTTGTAGCTATTCTAAACAGATGATAATTACTCAGACAATGGCATCATAAATAAAACCGACCAAAGAGAAAATGAACAGCAATGTTCTGTGGGATAGGCTTGAATGTCTTTATACAAACATAATTTTGACTTTGAGTGATAGTGTATAACGGGCGATATCAGATTAGCTGCCCTCTGTACACCCTGTCTGATTCAAATCAATGGAATTGAAAACTTGGAGAGATGTATAACGGGCGGCTGATCCAATATCGCTCATTTTACACGTTCGCTCAAAGTCAAAATTACCCCGAAGGAGCAATCGGAATAACAAATGTGGGGTTGAGCGATCTCCAATCAGCCAACACATTAGCAGTGTTGGCATCTCGGAAACATGGCCAGCAGCAGAGAATGGCTGAGAGCTGAAACTCAGATGATATAAAGTGTTTCACGAAGATAGGCTGACAGAGAAATGTGAAGGAGTTGCTAGATAAGGAATGATAGAGCAGATATTTAAGGGGTGGATGTAGCAGCAGAAGGAGATAGGGTTGAAACAATATGGAGAAAATGGAGCAATGATAGAGTGGCAAATTATTAATTGTTACCTGTTACAGACCACTAGCTCAAGGTGACCAGGTGGGTGAGGGGCTGTATGGGGCTCATCATAATGTGCTAGTCACAGGGGCTTCAACCACCTGGGGATAGAATGGACACATCAGGGACAAAGTGAAGGGAGGAGTGAGAATGGAAACACTGAGGTGTCCAAGGATGGTTTTCATCGCACAACAGGTACTAGAGCAGAGGCTGTGTTGGATTTGATGTTTAGCAGTTCACCAGAGCTGGGTAGTACCCTGGGATCCAGTGACTGTTGCGCTATTGGATTTGGTATTATTGTTAAAACTAAGGCCAAAAACATCAATGGGGAGATGTCACCTCGGGAGCAGATTTTGAGGCTATGAGAAGAGAATGAGGGAAAATTAGCTGGAAAGTAAACTTAACAATACAACAGAACAGAAGAAAATTGAACTGTATTTAAGATTTCTCTGTGACTTCCTCCAGCCCGACAACCCTCCGAGATCTCTGTGCTCCTCCAATTCTGGCCTCTAGTGTATCCCCGATTTCCTTCCCCCCACCATTGGTGGCCGTTCCTTCAGCTGCCCAGGCCCTAAGCTCTGGATTACCCTCTCTAAGCCTCTCCACCTCTCTCTCCTCCTTAAAACCTACCTCTCTGACCAAGCTTTTGGTCGCCTGTCCTTATATCTCTTCATGTGGCTCAGTGTCAAATTCTGTCTGATAACGCTCCTGTGACACACCTTGGGACGTTTTTACTACGTTAAAGGTGCTATATAAATGTAAAGTGTTGTTGTTATATAAAGAATGAAGGTAGAAAGTATATTCCAGAGTGGTTTAATAAGGAGGGTAGAAGGAGCTTAAAACATACTAGGAAACAATAATAGGGATTCCTACAAAAGACAACTGAGGATAGCTAAAGAAAATATTAGAGATAATAAGAGAGAAATAGAGAGACAAATTCAGAGGGGCCCTTAAAGTTCTACAGATAGGTTAATAATAGAAGGAAGATCAAAGAACAGGTGGGTCCATTTAAGGATTCATGGGGAGGGGGGAAACTATTACAGATGATCAGGGTATGGCAGTGATATTGAATGGATCTTCACCTCAGTTTTCACAAAGGACAATTTCCAGCCATAATAATTGGGGCTAAGTAATCTACAATACATGTAAAAGTTAGTGAAGAATGGGTTATGGAAGAATTAAATATCCTACAAGGCTCCTGAACTATATGGGACACATTACAGAATCCTCGAGGAATTAAAGGAGGAAATTAGTGATTCTTTGGTCATAATTTTTCAGAACTCCATAAATGCAGGAGGACTGGAGAATGGCAAATGTAATGAATATTCAAAAAAGGTGCAAGGCACAAACTTGGGACTTACGCTGCAGTTTCCACTGTGGAGGAAATGCTTAAGGCATTCTACGGAATTACGAATTAAGAGCAGGAGTAGGCAATTCGGCCCATCGAGCCTGCTCTGCTATCTGATTGTGACCTCAAACCTACTTTCCCGACTAACTACTATAACCTTTGACTCCCTTGTTAATCAGGAATTCTATGAATGAACATTTAAAGAGCACAGGGAGAAGTCAGTATGGTATAAGCAGTAATAGGTCATGCCTTACTTGAATCCTTTGAGGAGTGAAAGGAAGCCAGTGCTCAGGGGACAGAGTTAGTGATAAATGGAAAATATTCTACTTATGAAGAAATCACCAGCGGGTTTCCACAGGGATCCACTGTGATGTGCCGTTTTTATGAATGATTTGGAGCTGGGTGTCTGTAGCAGTAGCACTAAAATTGCTAATGACTCTGTGGGCAGCAATAAGTAGGAAGTAGACTGACTATCTTCAGAAAGACTTGGACCAATTCTGTAAGTGGTCTTGCTGCAGAAGCTGGCCTTATTTGGTATTTTTTAAGAGTACAATTTTTCTTCTTTGGATCGTTTTGCAGCAATTCCCATGAGGTATGTCCGGTTCTCCCACATTGTCGTAGACCAATTTGCAGGTGGTATGTGCTCCCAGGCTAGTAATTCTTCAAATAGCAGTGAACCGCATTGTGCTCTTTGCTTAGCTTCAAGCTATGCTGTTAGGTTGTATTGCGAGAGACAATATCACCATGCAGACAAGTGTTCACACGGCTGTCATTCAGCTATTGTAATTACTTATAATTTGAAAAGCACTCGGAAGCACAGGGAACAGAATTCACCAAAGCAAATAGTGCACAGCACCAGGCAATGCTTACACACAAAGAGAAAGAAAGACTTGCATTTATACAATGCATTTCATGTCCTCAGGACATCCCAAAGCACTTTACAGACAATGAAGTACTTTTCGAAACGTAGCCACTGTTGTAATGTAAGAAATGCAGTAGCCAATTTGCGCACAGTAAGATCCCACAAACAGCAATGTGGTAATGAGCAGATAATCTGTTTTAGATATTAGTTGAGGGATAAATATTGGGCAGAACCCCAGGGAGAACTCCCTTGCTCTTCTTCGAATAGTGCAGTGGGATCTTTTACGTCCGCCTGAGAGGGCAGGTTGGTTTAACGTCTCATCCGAAAGACGGCACCTCCGACGGCTCTCAAAGCTCTTCTCCAGCGGAAACATGGTAGAGTCTCCCGCAAATTAACAAACCGTATCCATCACACTAGACCCACTGGCCCATCATGGTTAACTACTGTCTCCAGGAGCTAGCTTGATTGCCGCGAAGCAGCTGTGGGGGAATTTTCTCGAGTGTTTCCTGAGCTTTGTCACAGATTTTTTTTCCTCTGAATTTTGCCTCCCCCCAGGGGTCAGCATCACTAGTGATTGGGGAGGGAGGTGAACGAGGTCAGCATCAGTGGCCCTGTTGGTCTTTCCCCATCATTCTTTTCAGGTATTCGACTGCGCTCAGTGCGCTTCCTGCTGCACTGACACAAAGGACCATTGGCTTTCCTGGTGTTAGCCTCACCCTGTACAGATAGCGTCACAGATTTCACATTACTCCACAGTCCCAGAACTCTCTGTTCACCATACTCTACTTTTTACCTTTCTCTCCCTTCCTTTCTTGTAGGTATTAACTCCTCGCTGGGGCTCAGTTTCACGTGTACAAGTCACCCTTCAGTACTGCGCCCCAATTGTAGGCAGGCCATTCAACCATAGTGGCATCACAGTCAAGCCCAATCCTGTCTAATTACGCAGTTTCCGGCAAGACTCACTCGGATGGTGTTCAGAGGCACTGCCTCTCCCTGCTCCAGTGGGGGGGGGGGTGAAGCCAATTACACCACCTGTTCTACCTCACCCCCCACCCCACCTAAGATCAGCTGATTCAGACCAGGAACCAAACCCGAGACCTTCTGGTTTAGAGCCATAGATCCCAACAAGTTTATAGCTCAAAAGGAGGCCATTCAGCTCATCACGTCTGCTGGTTCTTCACGAAAACAACCCAAATCTAATCCCACTGTCCTGGCCTCTCCCCATAACCTTCCATCCGCCTCTATTTCACATATTTTCCTTTAAAAGAGGCAATGATCTCTGCCTCAACCATTCCCTGTGGCAGAGCATTCCATGCTTGTGTACAAAATGTCTCCGAACCTCTCTCCTCATTCTCTTAGTGCCAACTTTAAATTGATGACCTCCCCGGCCCCTGTCACTGACTTTGCAGCTAGATCAAATGGTCCATTCCTAATCACCCGATCAAAACCCTCCATAATTTAAAAAAATTAAATATTAAATCTTTATTAGTTGGTTGATGAGGCTTGGTTATGGGCTGTCCTCACCAACTGAGTCATCGAGGGACGAGCGCTATCATACATTTTGGAATAAGAAAGACAAAATGAAAGTCAATTAAAGGTTCCTCACCGTTGCCTTTAATGCCATATGGTAATGTGTGAAACACATAGTTCGGCTGGTTCCACCAATCATCTCCAAGCTTTAAAAATAAATTAGCATTTCTAGTAAAACTGAAAAACAAAAAACAAAATCAAATCAGAATAGAGCTAAGAGACAGAATCTGGAATGGTCAACTCCTGACACAATCAACAGGTGACTTACTTTGCGATTATCTGTTCACTGACTTTGTTTGAATACCAGGTTGGGCAAGGTGTGTCTTTTACACTGTGATCAAGCAGAGACATGTTTATGCACAAAGGAATCTTTACCCCACATGGTGTATGACAAATTGAACCTTTTAACCACAGCTCTCTCCGACAGCAGAACCAATCGCCTCCCATTTCTAAGCTGCGTTGTGATTGCTGAATGTTGCATAGTTCAGCTAAACTCTGAAAACAACATAGCTGAACGTCCTTTTAATCCCACTCTGTACCATCAAGGCCCTGTCCATTGTGTCACTGCCTTGGGCTACTTACAAGGCAGTAAAGGTAAGGGGCCCGACACAGGCCTATATATAGACCTTCCAGGAAAGAGGATTTCTACTTTGTGATCACCAGTCTTAGTAATTGAGAAGGCCCCTCCTGATCTAAGCAGTGTCTACAGCATATACAATGAAGGCTGGTGGTGCATTTTAATGAAAGAAATCATTTCTCATAACGTTATGAATCTGCGCTGTGAAGAGTCGATTTTCATCCTATCAGATAGAATGAATCGCTTTTTGGGCTCTGAATGACACCCGCATTGCCTGCTGTGATATTTATACAATAGGCATAAATTAAGGTTAAAGTAAGCCAGCTTGGACTCAATCATAGTATCAGCAATAAAGGTAATGCAAGCCTAAAGTTAAAATACAGAAAACAAAATTTCAGCTCTTTATATTTGTTTTTATTTGTTCTCAGGATGTAGCTGACTCTGGTAAAGCCACATTTATTGCCCATCCATAATTGACCTGCAAAGGTGGTGTTGGGCCTATCAGAGAATATCAAGGGCTGTGGAATTATGAGAGCAAAGTCGATTAAACACTGGTTAGAAGGGAGAAAACAGAGAGTCGGAGTTGAGGACAGTTTCTCAGGGTGGTTAAAAGTGGGTAGCGGTGCCTCGCGGGTTCAGTTCTAGAGCTGCTACTGATCACCAACCGCAACATCGTCATCAAACCAGCGGACAAAGGAGGAGCCATAGTCATACAGAACAGAACGGACTATTGCAAAGAAGCATACCGACAACTGGACAACCAGGAACACTACAGACGGTTACCCGCAGATCCGACCAAAGAACACACCCACCAGCTCAACAAACTGATCAAGACCTTCGATCCAGACCTTCAAAGCATCCTACGCACTCTCATCCCACGTACTCCCCGCGTGGGAGACTTCTACTGCCTCCCAAAGATACACAAAGCCAACACACCCGGACGTCCTATCGTATCAGGCAACGGAACCCTGTGTGAGAACCTCTCTGGATACATCGAGGGCATCCTGAAACCCATCGTACAGGGAACCCCCAGCTTCTGTCGCGACACTACAGACTTCCTACAAAAACTCAGTACCCACGGACCAGTTGAACCAGGAACACTTCTCACCACGATGGACGTCTCGGCACTATACACCAGTATCCCCCACGATGACGGCATCGCTGCGACAGCATCAATACTCAACACCAACAACAGCCAATCTCCGGACGCCATCCTACAACTCATCCGCTTCATCCTGGATCACAATGTCTTCACCTTCAATAACCAGTTCTTTACCCAAACACACGGAACAGCCATGGGGACCAAATTCGCACCCCAATACGCCAACATTTTCATGCACAAGTTCGAGCAGGACTTCTTCACTGCACAAGACCTCCAACCAACACTATACACCAGATACATCGACGACATTTTCTTTCTATGGACCCACGGCGAAGAATCACTGAAGAGACTACACGATAACATCAACAAGTTCCATCCCACCATCAAGCTCACCATGGACTACTCCTCAGAATCAGTTTCTTTCTTGGACACACGAATCTCCATCAAAGACGGGCACCTCAGCACCTCACTCTACCGCAAGCCCACGGACAACCTCACGATGCTCCACTTTTCCAGCTTCCACCCTAACCACGTCAAAGAGGCCATCCCCTATGGACAGGCCCTGCGAATACACAGGGTCTGCTCAGACGAGGAGGAACGCGATGGACACCTACAGATGCTGAAAGACGCCCTAGTAAGAACGGGATATGACGCTCGACTCATCGATCGACAGTTCCGACGGGCCACAGCAAAAAATCGCATAGACCTCCTCAGGAGACTAACACGGGACGCAACCAACAGAGTACCCTTTGTCGTCCAGTACTTCCCCGGAGCGGAGAAACTACGCCATGTTCTCCGCAGCCTTCAACATGTCATCAATGACGACGAACACCTCGCTATGGCCATCCCCACACCTCCACTACTCGCCTTTAAACAGCCACCCAACCTCAAACAGACCATCGTTCGCAGCAAATTACCTAGCTTTCAAGAGAACAGCGTCCACGACACCACACAACCCTGCCGCGGTAACCTCTGCAAGACATGCCAGATCATCGACACAGATACCACCATCACATGAGAGGACACCACCCACCAGGTGCATGGTTCATACTCCTGTGACTCGGCCAACGTTGTCTACCTCATACGTTGCAGGAAAGGATGCCCCAGAGCATGGTACATTGGCGAGACCATGCAGACACTGCGACAACGGATGAACGGACACCGCGCAACAATCGCCAAACAGGAGGGTTCCCTCCCAGTCGGGGAACACTTCAGCAGTCAAGGACATTCAGCCACCGACCTTCGGGTAAGCATACTCCAAGGCGGCCTTCGAGACACACGAGAACGCAAAATCGTCGAGCAGAAATTGATTGCCAAGTTCCGCACCCATGAGGACGGCCTCAACCGGGATCTTGGGTTCATGTCACGCTACACGTTACCCCACCAGCGAACAAATGTTATCTGTTTTTAATATAACGGGTCAGTTGCTGTCTTTTCTATGTTTCTACCTCTCTATCTCTGTTTTTTTTGTGTGTTTGTTGTTTTTTTGTTTTTTTTTGGTGATTTGTATATTCTGAGACCTGGCAGGTAACACCTGTCTGTCTGCACACTGATTGCCTTGGCAACGGGCAGTTGAAAAAACTGTCTGTACTCACCAAGCATTGTTCTGTGAATTATAAATGCGACTTCATTTTGAGGATTTCATTTCCACATCGTTCACCTGAGGAAGGAGGTAGCCTCCGAAAGCTTGTGAATTTAAAATAAAATTGCTGGTCTATGAATTGGTGTTGTAAAATTGTTTACAATGTATCAATGATTTGTGCCTTCATCTGTCCATGTTCTAAGCTCTGGAATTCCCTCCTAAACCTTTCTGCCTCTCTACCTCTCTCTCCTCCTTTAAGACGCTCCTTAAAACCTACCTCCTGTTCCAATACCTCCTTATGTGGCTCGGTGTCAAATTTTGTTTGATAATCGCTCCTGTGAAGCGTCTTGGGACATTTTACTACGTTAAAGGCGCTATATAAATGCAAGTTGTTGTTATTGATGGATATACGGCTAGAGGGAGTGGTGTCCAAATTTGCACACAATCCTAAAAAGGCAAATAACTCCGAGGAACAAATGAAGGTGCAAGGGAGCATTGATAAGATGATGGAATGGACAAAAAAGTGTCAAATGGAAATAAGGCTGCTATTTAAACTTGGAGATGGGAACAGAGCATGTGAGGAGGTAGAGGGCGAAAAAAAGAACCAACTTCACGAGACGAGGAGGCCTGGACGATTTTAATGATCGGGCCTTATTTAAATAATGTGCTCAGAGGGTTAGATGAAGTAAGGTGGGATGAGGCTCATGTGGAGCATAAATGACGGCACAGACCGGTTGGGCTGAATGGGCTGTTTCCGTGCTGTAAATTCTATGTAATTCTACATAAAACTTCCAGGTTTCTTGGCCCATTCACGCGTCTGTGGATGTCCCACCCACCCGCATGACACAATTTCCCGTCGAAGTCCCGGCCACTATTTAAAGACTCAGTCCACCTCGCCAAGGGAGGCTGAGGGATAGCATTACCTCAAGTGAAAAGGATTGTTAAAAATCGCTACAATGGCTGGAAAGAGAGGGTAGGTGCCCCCCGCCCAGCGCAGAGACTGGCACATCGAGTGGACGTGTTGCTCAGAGACATGGGCCAGGCACCTGGTGAGTCTCACAGCACGAGTGAGCAAGAGCAGGTAGCCGAAGAAATATACACCGAAGGGCGTCATCCTCTCCAAGCCCTGCTCAGCAGGGCAGAGATGTACAACCCCGGGAGCCAGCCATGTAAAGGGGAATACTGGAGGCACAGGAACAAATGTGGGAAGTGTTAGCCGTCCTGTTCACTGTGTTAGAAATTCCAAGCTTTTGATCCAGCAACAATGAAGGAACAGTGTTCAAATCAGGATGGTGTGTGATTTGGAGAGGAACTTGGAGGTGATGGTGTTCCCATGACCTTGTTGCTCTTGCTCATCTGGGTGGTCACAGAGGTGATGTTAAAGGAACCTTGATGACTTGCTTACTACATCCTGTGGATAGCACATACTACAGTCACAGTGAGCAAGTGGCAGAGGGGAGGGAGGAGGGTATATTGAAACTGGGGGGAAATTACCAATTTTACTTACAAATGGGCAGAATAAGATGTGTCGACTCTTTTCAATCTGAAGCAAGATATAAAAAATTAGAGTATGAGACTCAAACACCTACAAGTTACATATACTGAGTGAATTCTGCTGTTATATACCAAACAATAACGGGTCCAAAATGTAGGTGATATCCTCTTGGTATGTTATCTGCTCAGTACCTCACTCCACTATCTCATGGTGAACAAAACCCTTAATGTACATGATCCAAAAACATAATTTAAGCTTTTAAAAGGATAGGCTTTCAAACCAGGGACCAGAGACCCTACTGGCAGTCAATGAAGTGATACCAGGGGGATCTGCAGTCATCCGTTACTTGTACATGTGGAGCCGGTCATACTGTGCATCGTGAGTGCGGTGAGTGGAGAGTTCCATATTCGATATTTACCTGTATTTCGTACCTTACCAACAAATTGGGGGTAATTTTAAGCCAATCCGCCCAGCGGGAAACTGACGGAACTGGAACACCCGCTCCCTTTACAAACTGCCCAATTTTACAATGGAAAGTCAGATTGAATGGGGTGTGAAACGAGCAGGCTATTAGTTTCTCATCGGGTGGCTTAGGTTAAAATTACCCCCATTATTTTTGTTGCGATATTCCAATGGCGTTTAGAGAACTGATTTCCTTTAAGCAACTCTCACTGGGGTGCAGGTGAACTGTTTCACCTTATGTGTGTAGTGATAATGTAAACACATTCAGGGACACTTCCTTTGCTCAGAGTTTCAAGGACGCAGTATTTGAGCATGTTTACCATCTTCATGGATACGTTTATGTTGTCACCACACGCAGTGGGCAAAGCATAAGCAATTCTTATTGGAAGCTAGGGCAGGGATTAAGCAGAGTGCGTCAATATTTGCAGAGTGTCTCCAAGAGACTGCCAATATGTTCAGAGGGCAGTCACCCCGCCTGCCCCCCAGAGTGTGGTGATATCTGCAGGGGTCCCCCGTACAGAAAAGTTTCAAAACTACCGCTCTAAAATACCAAGAAGAATATAATCGGGGTGTGCTTCTCTGTCAGAAGACTTCTCGCCAGTTCTGACGAAAGGTCTTTGACCTGAAACGCTAACTCTGTTTCTTTCTCCACAGATGCGGCCTCACTTGCTGAGCTTTTCCAGCATTTTCTGTTTCCAGTTCAGATTTCCAGCATCCGCAGTATTTTGCTTTTGATGAGAGCGCAGATATACTGAGTAGGATTAATCAACTAGCGGCAGAATCATCAAAGGGTGACAACAAGAAGCATAAAAGCATAAAGCTTTATTTTCAACGTGAATGAAAATACTCAGTAAGCCATAAGTCTAAGAGGCCAGAAAGAGATACCGGGATAGGACAAAAGGGATATTTGGATATGGAATTTCAGCTTCTTTCATCAAGGAAGAAGACTGTAGTTTAGGTACAAAATCCTTGAAAATTCCTCATTCATTTAGCTTCCACATCGACAAGCCCACGATGGGAAGCATACCTCAGGAGTACAAGAGATTGGAAGAGGCTACATGTGGACTCGGACCTGCAAGGATGCTATTGACCACTGCACTGGATGGTTTAACTGCACGAGGCCTCTAAACAGCCATTTGTGAGGAAAAAGTCATCATGAGCAAAAGAACAGAGAATGACAAAAAAAAATGTTTTTACTTACATTGGGGCAGAGATGTACTTATGGAATTTCTCCAATTGAAGGAAAGACCTAAAACACAAATATCACCAGTCAGACACAAGTTACATACATGAGGCAAGAGTGAATTTGGGTGTTGCATTAAATAGTATTAAGGAGTCCAAAATACATCTCACTGGTACAATATATATCCAATGCCCTCCTCTGCTGATTAACAGTTGAATGTGGCCTTTAACACCCATGATACAGAGACATGATCTAAACTTTTTAAGAGTCGGTTTTCAAACTGAGATTTGCAGGATCTTAGAGGGTCCACAGATTCCAATCCATCTTGTCCATCAGCAGAAGCCTGACAGTAGGCTGGCTGTCCATCCTCCCAGCCAGGAAATGGCAAGGAGTGGGGTGGGGGGGTGGGGGGAGAGACAATTACATCAGTAAATAATACTAAAGAGAGGGTGGCATAAAGGACAGAGAACAAGACCTTTAATATATAATGTGGCTACAATTCTCACCAATTTGATTTGATGGGGGAAATACTAAAAACTGGAAGTGAGACCAGCGTCAATCTTGAATCACCATAGAAATGGGGTAATGCCCATTATTATACAACAGAATTACATAGCTCCCAGATCAGCTGCACAAAAGAGAAACTTCCTATTCAGAACTTCCATTGGAACAGGCAAAAAGCCAGGCCCAGGGGCTAGGCCTCAATCGGGAGTCCGGAGTCCAGAGTTTTGAAAGAGGTGGCTATGGAGATCATGGATGCATTGGTTGTAATCTTCCAAAATTCTATAGATTCTGGAACGGTCCCTGTAGATTGGAGAGTAGCAAATGTAACCCCACTATTTAAGAAAGGAAGGAGAGAAAACAAGGAACTACAGACCTGTTAGCCTGACATCAGTAGTAGGGAAATTGCTAGAATCCATTAGAAAGGATGTGATAACAGGACACTTGGAAAATAATAATAGGATTTGGCAGAGATTTATGAAAGGGAAATCATGTTTCACAAACCTATTGGAGTTCTTTGAGGATGTAACTAGTAGAATAGATAAGGGGGAACCAGCGGATGTGGTGTATTTAGATTTTCAGAAGGCTTTCGATAAGGTCCCACACAGGAGGTTGGTGAACAAAGTTAGAGCACATGGAATTGGGGGTAATATACTGGGATGGATTGAGGATTGTTTAACAGACAGAAAACAGAGAGTAGGAATAAATGGATCTTTTTCAGGTTGGCAGACTGTGACTAGTGGGGTACCGCAGGGATCAGTGCTTGGGCCCCAGCTATTCACAATCTATATCAATGAATTGGATGAGGGGATCAAATGTAATATTTCCAAGTTTGCTGATGACACAAAACTAGGTGGGAATGTGAGTTGTGAGGAGGATGCAAAGAGGCTTCAAGGAGATATAGACAGGCTAAGTGACTGGGCAAGAACACGGCAGATGGAATATAATGTGGAAAAATGTGAAGTTATCCACTTTGGTAGGAAAAACTGAAATGCAGAGTATTTTTTAAATGGTGAGAGATTGGGAAATGTTGATGTTCAAAGGGACCTGAGTGTCCTTGCACATGAGTCACTGAAAGCTAACATGCAGGTGCAGTGAGCAATTAGGAAGGCAAATGGTATGTTGGCCTTTATTACAAGAGGATTTAAATACAGGAGTAAAGATGTCTTACTGCAATTATACAGGGCCTTAGTGAATCCGCATCTGGAGTATTGTGTACAATTTTGGACTCCTTACCTAAGAAAGGATAAACTTGCCATAGAGGGAGTGCAACGAAGGTTCACCAGACTGATTCCTGGGATGGCGGGGTTGTTGTATGAGGAGAGATTGAGTAGACTAGGCCTGTATTCTCTAGAGTTTAGAAGAATGGGAGGTGATCCCATTGAAACATACAAAATTCTTACAGGGCTCGACAGGGTGGATGCAGGACAGATGTTTCCCCTGGCTGGGGAGTCTAGAACCAGGGGTCACAGTCTCAGAATAAGGGTTGGCCATTTAGGACCGAGATGAGGAGAAATTTCTTCACTCAGACGGTGGTGAATCTTCGGAATTCTCTACCCCAGAGGGCTGTGGAGGCTCAGTCATTGAGTACCTTCAAAACAGAGATCGATAAATTTCTCGATATTAAAGGCATCAAGGGATATGGGGATAGTGCAGGAAAATGACGTTGAGATAGAAGATCAGCCATGATCTTATTGAATGGCGGAGCAGGCTCGAGGGGCCAGATGGCCTACTCCTGCTCCTATTTGTTATGTTCTTATGTTCTAGCTGATTGGTGAGTAGCTGGTCAGTGTTTTTTTAAAGACTTTAGTTTATTTCTGTTAAGTTTATTTAGTAATCTAATAAATCGAGGCATGGCAGGGCAGCTCAGTCCCATTGAATGCACGGCCTGTGCCATTTGGGAACTCCAGGACGCTTCCCTTGTCCAGGACAACCATATGTGTAGGAAGTGTCACCAGTTGGAGGAGCTCGATCTCCAGGTATCGGAGCTTGAGCAGCGGTTGGAGTCACTGCAGTGCATCTGCGAGGCTGAGAGTTTCGTGGATAGCACATTTTAGGAGGTGGTCACCCCGCAGCTTAAGAGTGCAGGCAGAGAGGGACTGGGTGACCGCCAGGCAGACAAGGAGGACCAGGCAGACAAGGAGGACCAGGCAGATAGTGTAGGAATCCCGTGAGGGCATCTCACTCTCTAACCGGTAAATACTGGTGAGGGAGAGGGTTCCGCTGGGGAGTGTAGCCAGAGCCAAGTCCACAGCACCATGGATGTCTCAGCTTTACAGGAGAGGAGGAGAAAAGTCAGGAGAGCAATAGTGACAGGGGATTCAATAGTTAGGGGAACAGACAGGCGTTTCTGCGGCCGCAGACATGAGTCCAGGATGGTATGTTGCCTCCCTGGTGCCAGGGTCAAGGATGTTACTGAGCAGCTGCAGAACATTCTGAAGGGGGAGGGTGAACAGCCAGAGATTGTGGTCCATATAGGTACCAACGACATAGGTAGAAAGAGGGATGAGATACTGCAGGAAGATTTTAGGGAGTTAGGAAAGAGATTAATAAGCAGGACCTCAAAGGTAGTAATCGCCAGATTACTCCCGGTGCCGGGTAGTGAGTGTAGAAATAGGAGGATAGAGCAGATGAATGCATGGCTGGAGAGTTGGTGCAGGCGGGAGAGCTTTAGATTCCTGGGGCATTGGGACCAATTCTGGGGGAGGTGGGACCTGCACAGGCTGGACGGGTTGCACCTCAACAGAGCTGCGACTAATATCCGTGTGGGGATGTTCGCGAGTGCTGTGGGGGAGGGTTTAAACTAATTTGGCAGGGGGATGGGCACCAGGATTTAGCATTGGAAAGGAGAAACAAGGTGCACAAAGATTGGGAGAGACAGATAGCACTAGAGTAAGAAATAGTACAGTAATTAGGTGGGATCAGATTAAGAGAGAATTTTTTTTAAAATTCATTCATGGGATGTGGGCATCGCTGGCGAGGCCAGCATTTATTGCCCATCCCTAATTGCCCTTGAGAAGGTGGTAGTGAGCCGCCTTCTTGAACTGCTGCAGTCCGTGTGGTGAAGGTTCTCCCACAGTGCTGTTAGGAAGGGAGTTCCAGGATTTTGACCCAGCGACGATGAAGGAACGGCGATATATTTCCAAGTCGGGATGGTGTGTGACTTGGAGGGGAACGTGCAGGTGGTGTTGTTCCCATGTGTCTGCTGCTCTTGTCCTTCTAGGTGGTAGAAGTCACGGGTTCGGGAGGTGCTGTCGAAGAAGCCTTGGCGAGTTGCTGCAGTGCATCCTGTGGATGGTACACATTGCAGCCACAGTGCGCTGGTAGTGAAGGGAGTGAATGTTTAGGGTGGTGGATGGGGTGCCAATCAAGCGGGCTGCTTTGTCCTGGATGGTGTTGAGCTTCTTGAGTGTTGTTGGAGCTGCACTCATCCAGGCAAGTGGAGAGTATTCCATCACAATCCTGACTTGTGCCTTGTAGATGGTGGAAAGGCTTTGGGGAGTCAGGAGGTGAGTCACTTGCCGCAGAATACCCAGCCTCTGACCTGCTCTTGTAGCCACAGTATTTATGTGGCTGGTCCAGTTAAGTTTCTGGTCAATGGTGACCCCCAGGATGTTGATGGTGGGGGATTCGGCGATGGTAATGCCGTTGAATGTCATGGGGAGGTACTTAGACTCTCTCTTGTTGGAGATGGTCATTGCCTGGCACTTGTCTGGCGCGAATGTTACTTGCCACTTATGAGCCCAAGCCTGGATGTTGTCCCGGTCTTGCTGCATGCGGGCTCGGACTGCTTCATTATCTGAGGGGTTGCAAATGGAAGTGAACACTGTGCAATCATCAGCGAACATCCCCATTTCTGACCTTATGATGGAGGGAAGGTCATTGATGAAGCAGCTGAAGATGGTTGGGCCGAGGACACTGCCCTGAGGAACTCCTGCAGCAATGTCCTGGGGCTGAGATGAATGGCCTCCAACAACCACTACCATCTTCCTTTGTGCTAGGTATGACTCCAGCCACTGGAGAGTTTTCCCCCTGATTCCCATTGACTTCAATTTTACTAGAGCTCCTTGGTGCCACACTCGGTCAAATGCTGCCTTGATTCAAGGGCAGTCACTCTCACCTCACCTCTGGAATTCAGCTCTTTTGTCCATGTTTGGACCAAGGCTGTAATGAGGTCTGGCACTGAGTGGTCCTGGCAGAACCCAAACTGAGCATCAGTGAGCAGATTATTGGTGAGTAAGTGCCGCTTGATAGCACTGTCGACGACACCTTCCATCACTTTGCTGATGATTGAGAGTAGACTGATGGGGCGGTAATTAGCCGGATTGGGTTTGTCCTGCTTTTTGTGGACAGGACATACCTGGGCAATTTTCCACATTGTTGGGTAGAATACAAGAAGGTCTAAGATAGGTTTACAATGCATGTGTGTAAATGCACGAAGTGCAGTAAACAAGGTTGGTGAGCTGCAGGCGCAATTAGCCACATGGGAATATGATGTTGTGGCGATAACGGAGACCTGGCTCAAGAAAGGGCAGGATTGGGTACTAAATATTCCTGGATACAAGGTGTTCAGGAAAGATAGGGAAAGAAAGAAAGGATTGGGGTGGCAGTATTGATTAAGGAGAATATTGCAGTGCTGGAGAGAGAGGATGTCCTGAAGGGGTCAAGGACAGAATCTATTTGGTTAGAGTTAAGAAAGAATAGAGGTACCATTGTACTACTGGGTTATTCTATAGGCCACCAACTAATGTGAAGAATATAGAACAGGGAAATTATAGAGATGTGCAAGAGTGGCAATAATGGGGGATTTCAACTATCCTAATTTAGACTGGGATAGTAATAGTGTAAGAGGCAAAGAGGGGGAGGAATTTTTGAGGTGTGTTCAGGAAAACTTTCTTTGCCAGTATGTTTCTGATCCAACGTGGAAGGAGGCATTGCTGGATCTGGTCCTGGGGAATGAGCCGGGCCAAGTGGATCAAGTGTCAGTGGGGGAACATTCAGGGAACAGTGATCATAGTATCATAAGGTGTAGAATAGCTATGGAAAAGGACAAGGACCACTCTAAAGTAGAAATACTCAATTGGAGGAGGGCCAATTTCTGTGGGATGAGAACGGATCTGGCCCCGGGTAAATTGGAATCAAAGATTGGCAGGCAAAACTGTAATTGAACAATGGGCGGCCTTTAAAGAGTAGATGGTTCAGTTCAGTCTAAGCACATTCCCACGAGGGGGAAAGGTAGGGCAACTAAAGCCAGAGCTCCCTGGATGACAAAAGAGATAGAGAGTAAGATGAAGCAGAAAAAAGGGGCGTATGACAGATGTCAGGTTGATAATACAAGTGAGAAACATGCTGAATATAGAAAGTTCAGATGGGAAGCAGAAAAGGAAATAAGAAGGGCAAAGAGAGAGTATGAGAATAGACTGACGGCCAACATAAAAGGGAATCCAAAAGTCTTCTATAGGCATGTAATCAGTAAAAAATGGGTAGTAAGAGGAGGGGTGGGACCGATCAGGGACCAAAAAGGCGATCTACTCATGGAGGCAGAGGTCATGGCTGAGGTACTAAATGAATACTTTTCATCTGTCTTTACCAAGGAAGAAGATGCTGCCAAGGTCACAGTAAAAGAGGAGGTAGTTGAGATACTAGATGGGCTAAAAATTGATAGAGGAGGTACTAGAAAGGCTGGCTGTACTTAAAGTAGATAAGTCACCCGCTCCAGATGGGATGCATTCTAGATTGCTGAAGGAAGTAAGGGTGGACATTGCAGAGGTACAGGCCACAATCTTCCAATCATCCTTAGATATGGGAGTGGTGTCAGGAGACTGGAGAATTGCAAATGTTACACCCTTGTTCATAAAAGGGTGTAAGGATAAACCCAGCAACCACAGGCCAGTCAGTTCAACCTCGGTGGTGGGAAAACTTTTAGAAACGATAATCCGGGACAAAATTAACAGACACTTGTGGATTAATTAAGGAAAGCCAGCATGGATTTGTTAAAGGCAAATCATGTTTAACGAACTTGATTGAGTTTTTTGATGAGGTAACAGAGAAGATCGATGAGGGCAATGCGGTTAACGTGGTGTAATATGGACCTCCAAAAGGCGTTTGATAAAGTGCTGCATTATAGACTTGTCATCAAACTTGAAGCCCATGGAATAAAAGGGGCAGTGGCAGCATGGATACAAAATTGGCTAGGTAACAGAAACAGAGTGTAGTGGTGAACAGTTGTTATTCGGACTGGAGGGAGGTGTACAGTGGTGTTCCCCAGGGGTCGGTACTAGGACCAGTGCTTTCCTTGACGTATATTAATGACTTGTACTTGGGTGTACAGGGCACAATTTACAAATTTGCAGATGACAAAAAACTTGGAAGTGTAGTGAACAATGAGGAGGATAGTGATAGACTTCAAAAGGACATAGACAGGCTGGTGGAATGGGCAGACACGTGGCAGATGAAATTTAACGCAGAAAAGTGTGAAATCATACATTTTGATAGGAAGAACAGGAGAGGCAATATAAACTAAGGGGAACAACTCTAAAAGGGGAGCAGGAACAGAGAGATCTGGGGGTATACGTACACAAATCACTGAAGGTGGCAGGACAGGTTGAGAAAGCAGTTAAAAAAGCGTACAAGATCCTGGACTTTATAAATGGAGGCATAGAGTACAAAAGCAAGGAGGTTATGATGAGACTTTATAAAACACTGGTTCAGCCACAATTAGAATATTGTGTCCAGTTCTGGGCACCGCACTTTAGGAAAGATGTGAAGGCCTCAGAGAGGGTGCAGAAGAGATTTACTCGAATGATTCCAGGGATGAGGGCCTTCAGTTATGTGGATAGACTGGAGAAGCTGGGGTTGTTCTCCTTAGAGCAGGGAAGGTTGAGAGGAGATTTGATAGAGGTGTTCTAAATCATGAAGGGTCTAGGCAGTGTAGATAGAGTGAGACTGTTCCCATTGGCGGAAGGGTCAAGAACCAGAGGACATAGATTTACGGTGATTGGCAAAAGAATCAAAGGTGAAATGAAGGAAAACTTTTTTACACAGCGAGTAGTTATGATCTGGAATGCACTGCCTGAGGGGGTGGAGGCAGATTCAATCATGGCTTTCCCTGACGAAGGAGAAAGCCTCCGAAAGCTTGTGATTTTCAAATAAAACTGTTGGACTATAACCTGGTGTTGTAAGATTCCTTACATTCAGCTTTCAAAAGGGAATTGGATAAGTACTTGAAGGGAAAAAATTTGCAGGGCTACAGGGATAGAGCGGGGGAGTGGGACTAGCTGGATCGCTCTTGCAGAGAGCTGGCACGGACTCGATGGGCAGAATGGCCTCCTTCCATGCTGTGACCATTCAATGATTCTATTCAATTTGTGATTCTAAAAAAAATTACAGAAACCAAATCCTGCTTAAAGCTACTAACATTCAACCAGTGCAATCATTAATTCCACTCAGGACCAGTGCAGGGAAATGCTTTTAGATGAAGGCACATTTGAAAAGACTTACCCAAGGAACAAATTCCAACCAAGGGCCAAAAGGGATAGAATCAGCACTGCATACCCAAGGTGAAAAAGACATTTAATCTTATTCCAATCTAAAAACAACGGTGGAAAAAAAAAAGGTTAATTTGTACTGCTGCACCATTCCACATCAATTGTTAGACAAAACAGTAATTGAACAATGGGAGGCCTTCAGGGAGGAGATGGTTCGGGTACAGAGCAGACACATTCCCATGAAGGGGAAAGGAAGGGCATCCAAAGCTAGAGCTCCATGGATGACTAAAGATATAGAGATTAAAATGAAACAAAAAAAGGAGGCTTATGATAAATGAAAGATTCATAACATAGTAGAGAACCAAGCTGAATACAGAAAGTACAGAGGAGATCTAAAAAAGGAATTATGAGGGGCAAAGAGAGAGTATGAGAATAGATTAGCAGTTAACATAAAAGGGAACCCAAAAGTATTTTATATCAGGGAATCAGGGGGAAAACTCTCCAGTGGCTGGAGTCATACCGAGCACAAAGGAAGATGGTAGTGGTTGTTGGAGGCCAATCATCTCAGCCCCAGGACATTGCTGTAGGAGTTCCTCAGGGCAGTGTCCTAGGCCCAACCCTCTTCAGCTGCTTCATCAATGACCTTCCCTCCATTATAAGGTCAGAAATGGGGATGTTCGCTGATGGTTGCACAGTGTTCAGTTCCATTCGCAACCCCTCCGATAATGAAGCAGTCCGAGCCCACATGCAGCAAGACCTGGACAGCATCAAGGCTTGGGCTCATAAGTGGAAAGTAACATTCGCGCCAGACAAGTGCCAGGCAATGACCTTCTCCAACAAGAGAGGGTCTAAACACCTCCCCTTGACATTCAATGACATTACCATCGCCGAATCCCCAACCATGAACATCCTGGGGGTCACCATTGACCAGAAACTTAACTGGACCAGCCACATAAATACTGTGGCTACGAGAGCAGGTCAGAGGCTGGATATTCTGCGACGAGTGACTCACCTCCTGACTCCCCAAAGCCTTTCCACCATCTACAAGGCACAAGTCAGGAGTGTGATGGAATACTCTCCACTTGCCTGAATGAGTGCAGCTCCAAAAACACTCAAGAAGCTCGACACCATCCAGGACAAAGCAGCCCGCTTGATTGGCACCCCATTCACCACCCTAATCATTCACTCCCTTCACCACCGGCGCACAGTGGCTGCAGTGTGTACCATCCACAGGATGCACTGCAACAACTCGCCAAGGCTTCTTCGATAGCACCTCCCAAACCCGCGACCTCTACCACCTAGAAGGACAAGAGCAGCAGGCACATGGGAACAACACCACCTGCACGTTCCCTTCCAAGTCACACACCATCCCGACTTGGAAATATATCGCCGTTCCTTCATAGTCGCTGGGTCAAAATCCTGGAACTCCCTTCCTAACAGCACTGTGGGAGAACCTTCACCACACGGACTGCAGCGGTTCAAGAAGGCGGCTCACCACCACCTTCTCAAGGGAAATTAGGGATGGGCAATAAATGCCGGCCTTGCCAGCGACGCCCACATCCCATGAACGAATTTTAAAAAATAGTAAAATGGTAGTCAAGGGAAGGGTGGGGCTGATTAGGGACAAGAAAGGAGATCTTTTTGTGGAGGCAGAGGGTATGGCTGAGGCACTAAATTAATACTATTTTTTTCATTCATGGGATGTGGGCATCGCTGGCGAGGCCAGCATTTATTGCCCATCCCTAATTGCCCTGGAGAAGGTGGTGGTGTGCCGCCTTCTTGAACCGCTGCAGTCCGTGTGGTGACGGTTCTCCCACAGTGCTGTTAGGAAGGGAGTTCCAGGATTTTGACCCAGCGACGATGAAGGAACGGCGATATATTTCCAAGTCGGGATGGTGTGTGTCTTGGAGGGGAATGTGCAGGTGGTGTTGTTCCCATGTGCCTGCTGCTCTTGTCCTTCTAGGTGGTAGAGGTCGCGGGTTTGGGAGGTGCTGTCGAAGAAGCCTTGGCGAGTTGCTGTAGTGCATCCTGTGGATGGTACACACTGCAGCCACGGTGCGCCGGTGGTGAAGGGAGTGAATGTTTAGGGTGGTGGATGGAGTGGCAATCAAATGGGCTGCACTAGAGAAGAGGAAGCTGCCAATGTAGCAGTAAAGGAGCTGGTAACAGCAATATTGGATAGGATAAAAATAAAGAGGAGGTACTTAAAAAGTTGGCAGCACTTAAAGTAGAAAACTCACCCAGTCCAGATGGGATGCATCCTCGATTACTGAAGGAAGTAAGGGTGGAAATTCCAGAGTTTCTGGCCCCAATCCTCCAATCCTCCTTAGATATGGGGATGGTGCCAGAGGACTGGAGGATTGCAGATGTTACAGCCCTGTTCAAAAAAGGGGGAAACGATAAACCTGGCAACTACAGGCTAGTCAGCCTATCGTCGGTGGTGGAGAAACTTTTAGAGACAATAATCCGGGACAAAATTAATTGGCACTCGGAAAATTATGGGCTAATAAATGAAAGTTGGCACAGATTTGTTAAAGGAAAATTGTGTTTGACTAACTTGATTGATTTCTTTGATGAAGTAATGGAGAGGGTTGATGAGGGTAGTGTGGTTGATGTTGTGTATATGGACTTTCAAAAGGCATTTGATAAAATACCGCATAATAGATTTGTTAACAAAATTAAAGCCCATGGGATTAAAGGGAGACTGGCAGTGTGGAAGCAAAATTGGCTAAGGGATAGAAAGCAGAGAGTAGTGGTGAATGGTTGTTTTTCAGACTGGAGGGAAGTGTACAGTGGTATTCCCTAGGGGTCAGTATTAGGACCACTGCTCTTTTTGAAATATATATTAATGATCTGGACTTGGGTATAAAGGTTACAATTTCAAGTCTGCAGATGACATGAAACTTGGGAATGTCGTAAACAATGTGAAGGATAGTAACAGACTTCAGGAGGACATAGACAGACTGGTGAAATGGGCAGACACATGGCAGATGAAATTTAATGCAGAGAAGTGTGAATTGATACATTTTGGTCGAAAGAACTAGGAGAGGCAATATAAACCAAATGGTACAATTTTAAAGGGGGTGCAGGAACAGAGAGACCTGGGGGTGCACACACACAAATCTTTGAAGGTGGCAGGATAATTTAAAAAAGCTTCAGGGATATAGGGCTTTATTAATAGAGGCTTAGAGTACAAAAGCAAGGAAGTTATGGTAAACCTTTATATAATACTAGTTGGGCCTCAGCTGGAGTATTGTTCTCAATTCTGGGCACCACACTTTAGGTAGGATGTCAAGGACTTAGAGAGGGTGCAGAAGAGATTTACTAGAATGGTTCCAGGGATGAGGGGCTTCAGTTATGTGGAGAGACTGGAGAAGCTGGGGTTGTTCTCCTTAGAGCAGAGAAGATTAAGAGGAGATTTACTAGAGGTCTTCAAAATCATGAACGGTTTTGATAGACTATATAAGGAAAAATTGTTTCCAGCGGCAGAAGGGTCGGTAACCAGAGGACACAGGTTTAAGGTGATTGGCAAAAGAACCTGAGGCAACTTGAGGAAACATTTTTTTACACAGCGAGTTGTTGTGATCTGGAATACACTGCCTGAAAGGGCAGTGGAAACAGATTCAATAATAACTTTCAAAAGGGAATTGGATAAATAATTGAAGGGAAAAAAAAACAAGGCTATGGGGAAAGAGCATGGGAGTGGAACTAATTGGATAGCTCTTTCAAAGAGCTGACACAGGCATGATGGGTTGAATGGCCTCCTTCTGTGCTGTACCATGCTATGATACTATCACATACCATACAGCCAGAGGCAGGCAATGAGCAGTAAAACCCATACATCATCCACTGCAACACCATAAGGTGAGATAGCACATGTCCCCATACGTTGAACTGTAATTTGTCCTTTTCACATCACATTGCTTGAAGTGGGAAGGAATATGGAAGCAAAATGAGAGAGAAAGATCAGATTCCAGTCTGAGTAAGTTGAGGGTCGTAATAAAAGTCTTCAAATCTCAACAGTCCACAGCACACAAGATCGAACTATTCATTTTTAATTGTAGTATTCTTCAAATCTAGGCGAGACTCCCCATACCATGGCTAATTCATATTCATATCTCTTAAAGTTAGAGGGAACGCACTGATCTTCAATTATCAAGAAACTGCTGAGCCAAGACCCATACTGCAGGACACCATCCAAGGTGGAAAAGGTGGTCAGAAAATAAGCCAAAATCAGGAAGTAGTGATTAGTTGAAGCCAAGCTTGGGATTTTAAAAGCCCATGGATTGTAGGAGAGAGAGAAGCTGAGGAAGGTAAAGAGTTCCACAATTCCGAGGTTCTGGAAAAGAATGGGTTGGGGTAGATGCCAATGCAATGAGGCAACATTACAACAAGTTCATTCTATATATTGATCGCTCTGTGTGAGGAACTTCCTGACATCCTGGATTTACCATTTTAGTATTTTGGACCTATGGCCCCTTGTCCTACTCTTTGGATTTCGTTTTATGTAATGTTTAGTTTGAAGTAATTATTTTCTATGCCTCCTTTTGAGGAAGAAAAGCCCAAGTTTCTTCAATCTTTCCTCATAACTAAGATTGCTAATACTGCCATGGTTTTCAGCATGATATTGGTTTTGATGATTGTTACTCAGCAGTGGTTAGATATCTTGAGTGTTGAATCTACTAAGACTCTTGAGTCTCTTAATGTCTCTTAACACCGTTCGTGGAGTACATGTCCCAAATGTCCTTCCTATGAGCTGCACTTTACACTTGTCCATGTTAAATTTCATCTGCCTTTGGTCCACTTACTTTTATAACGATCTCCTATCTCTTGGATTTATTTGTTTTGAGCCCCTTTGGGACGTCCATCTTTTATGCTGAAGTCATCAGTTCTACTTTGGTTATAATTACGTAGGGAGGACGTCCCTTGTGAATACTTGGAAGAAGTAGTCATTCAGAATACTGTCTTCATCCTCTATTTCAGCCATGTTTACATCTTTAATGGTTCTAACCTTTGCTGACTGCCCTCTTAAAAGCATACTTTGTGTTTTACATAAGTAACTATGCTTTTTTCCAGGTCTTTCTTTGCTTTTCCGGCCAACTTTTAACACGTTTCTGCATGTTCCTGTATTCATTCCTCACCTATCTGCCTGCAGGATTAATAGCGATTTTCTCTCTTTGCTTTGATTGATTTCTTAATCCATTTAGGGTCACGTTTGTTCAGTCTACATTACTTTATGGAGAAGGGGTGACTCATAAACTCAATATATCCCTTATCAGAATTCATACACATTTTCATTCTCCTTGTCTCTATACCTTATTTTCTCCATTCCCTCGTCTTCTCTGACCACAAGACAATGGCATTTATGAGAGAGGATGGATGGCCTCATACCCAGAATGCAGCTACGTTGCTTCTGAGACAGCCACTAGCAGCTGTTCAATGATTCACTCTCCAATTTGAGTCTCTGAGTCAGAAGGTTATGGATTCAAGTCCCACATCAGAGACTTGAGCACATAATCCTGGCTAACACTCCAGTGCAGTACTGAAGGCATGCTGCACTATTGGAGGTGCCGTCTTTCGGATGAGATATTAAACCGAGGCCCCTTCTGCCCTCTCAGGCGGACATACAGGATCACATGGCACTATTTCAAAGAAGAGAAGGGAACTTTTCCCTTTTGTCCTGGCCAATATTTTATCCTTCAATTGACATTAATAAAACAAACATCTGGCCATTATCACATTGCTGTTTGTGGGAGCTTGCTGTGTGCAAATTGGCTGCCGCATTTCCTACATTACAACAGTGACTTCACTTCAAAATTACTTCATTGGCTGTAAATGCTTTGGGACGTCCTGAGGTCATGAAAGACTCTATATAAATGCAAGTTCTTTCTTTCTTTCTTTCCCCATGGTGCTGCCCCATTGGTCACCCAGCCCCATCATTCATCTGTAAAATTGCAATGGGCCCTGCAATTGCCACCATCTTGATTATCCACAAATTACCACACAGAGTTACAACCACAAGACTGACAAATGAAGCACAACAAGCAGAGGCTGCAGTGTACAAGAAAACCTCCCTACTTGGTCTCCACTTCATCCTTATCGGTCAGCCAACTGTTGACAGAATCCTCACTCCTTGGAATTAGTGCTTCACAGTAGATTTATCCTGTAACAGAAGAAAGGGTTTTTTTTCTGTCAAAACTGTTGCTTACCAGAGCAATTCAACTTTATGAATCAAAAATTATTGATTAGTGCGTGTACATGATGGGATCTAAAGCTTTAAAACTCCATCAGTTAAGAAATATAAATAAAAAAGTATCTGAGAATCACTACTACGCATCAAAAGATTTTAAAGATGTGAAATTGATGGGACTACGATAGTCCTCTGGCATAAAACTCTGCCCCAAAATAAATCAATGTTCTATCCTCACAATATATCAACACCCCTAACCCTACAGTGTATCAACACCCCTAACCCTACAGTGTATCAACACCCCTAACCGTACAGTGCATCAACACCCCGCCTCACAGTGTACCAACATCCCTAACCCTACAGTGTATCAACACCCCTAACCCTACAGTGTATCAACACCCTGCCTCACAGTGTATCAACACCCCTAACCCTACAGTGTATCAACACCCTTAACCCTACAGTGTATCAACACCCTGCCTCAAAATGTTCCAACACCCCTAACCCTACAGTGTATCAACACCCCTAACCCCACAGTGTATCAACACTCATAACCCTACAGTGTATCCACACCCTGCCTCACAGTGTATCCACACCCTGCCTCAGTGTATCCACACCCTGCCTCACAGTGTATCCACACCCTGCCTCACAGTGTATCCACACCCTGCCTCACAGTGTATCCACACCCTGCCTCACAGTGTATCCACACCCTGCCTCACAGTGTATCCACACCCTGCCTCACAGTGTATCCACATCCTGCCTCACAGTGTATCCACACCCTGCCTCAGTGTATCCACACCCTGCCTCACAGTGTATCCACACCCTGCCTCACAGTGTATCGACACCCTGCCTCACAGTGTATCCACACCCTGCCTCACATTGTATCGACACCCTGCCTCACAGTGTATCCACATCCTGCCTCACAGTGTATCCACACCCTGCCTCACAGTGTATCCACATCCTGCCTCACAGTGTATCCACACCCTGCCTCACAGTGTATCCACACCCTGCCTCAGTGTATCCACACCCTGCCTCACAGTGTATCCACACCCTGCCTCACAGTGTATCCACACCCTGCCTCACAGTGTATCCACATCCTGCCTCAGTGTATCCACACCCTACCTCACAGTGTATCCACACCCTGCCTCACAGTGTATCCACACCCTGCCTCACAGTGTATCCACATCCTGCCTCACAGTGTATCCACACCCTGCCTCACAGTGTATCCACACCCTGCCTCAGTGTATCCACACCCTGCCTCACAGTGTATCCACACCCTGCCTCACAGTGTATCCACACCCTGCCTCACAGTGTATCCACATCCTGCCTCAGTGTATCCACACCCTACCTCACAGTGTATCCACACCCTGCCTCACAGTGTATCCACACCCTGCCTCACAGTGTATCCACACCCTGCCTCACAGTATATTAGCACCCTGCCTCACAGTATATTAGCACCCTGCCTCACAGTGTACCAGCACCCTGCCTCACAGTGTACCAACACCCTGCCTCACAGTATATTAGCACCCTGCCTCACATTGTACCAACACCCTGCCTCACAGTGTACCAACACCCTGCCTCACAGTGTACCAACACCCTGCCTCACAGTGTACCAACACCCTGCCTCACAGTGTACCAACACCCTGCCTCACAGTGTACCAACACCCTGCCTCACAGTGTACCAACACCCTGCCTCACAGTGTACCAACACCCTGCCTCACAGTGTACCAGCACCCTGCCTCACAGTGTACCAACACCTTAACGCCACAGTGTACATAAGAACATAAGAAATTGGAGCAGGAGTAGGCCATATGTCCCCCTAGAGCCTGTTCCGCCATTCAATAAGATCATGACTGATCTTCAACCTCAACTCTACTTTCCCACCCAATCCCCATTTCCCTTGATTCCCTTAAAGTCCAAAAACCTATCCATCTCAGCCTTGAATATACTCAATGACTGAGCATCCACAGCCCTCTGGGGTAGAGAATTCCAAAGATTCACCACCCACTGAGTGAAGAAATTTCTCCTCATCTCAGTCTTAAATGGCCGACCCCTTAACCTGAGACTATGCCCTCTAGTTCTAGACTCTCCACTCATGGGAAGCAGCCTCTCAGCATCTACCCTGTCAAGCCCTCTAAGAATTTTATACGTTTCAATGAGATCACCTCTCATTCTTCTAAATTCCAGAGAGTATAGCCCCATTCTACTCAATCTCTCCTCATAGGATAACCCTCTCATCCCAGGAATCAGTCGAGTGAACCTTCATTGCACCGCCTCCAAGTCAAGTTTATCCTTCCATAGATAAAGAGACCAAAATTCTACGCAGTACTCCAGGTCTGGTCTCACCAAAACCCTGTACAAATGTAGCAAGACTTCCTTACTCTTGTACTCCAACCCCCTTGCAATAAAGGCCAACATGCCATTTACCTTCCTAATTGCTTGCTGTACCTGCATGTTAACTTTCTGTATTTCGTGTACAAGGACACCCAAATCTCTCTGAACACCAACATTTAATAGCTTCTCAACATTTAAAAAATATTCCGTTTTTCTATTCTTCTACCAAAACGCATAACATCACATTTCCCCACATTATGCTCCATCTCCCACCTTCTTGCCCACTCACTTAACCTGTCTGTATCCCTTTGCAGACTCTTTGTGTCCTCCTCACAGCTTACCTTCCCACCTAGCTTTGTATCGTCAGTAAACTTGGATACATTACACTCGGTCCCTTCATCCAAGTCATTAATATAGATTGTAAATAACTGAGGCCCAAGCACCGATCCTTGCGGCACCCCACTAGTTACAGCCTGCCAACCTGAAAATGACCCATTTATCCCTACTCTCTGTTTTCTGTCCATTAATCAATCCTCTATCCATGCTAATATATTACCCCCAACCCCATGAGCCCTTATCTTGTGTAACAACCTTTTATGTTGCACCTTATCAAATGCCTTTTGAAAATCCAAATATACTACATCCACTGTTTCCTCTTTATCTACCCTGCTACTTACACCTCAAAAAATAAATAAATTTGTCAAACACGATTTCCCTTACATAAAACCACATTGACTCTGCCTGATCGTCTCATGATTTTCTAAGTGCCCCGTTACTTTGTCCCTAATAATGGATTCCAGCATTTTCCTGACTACTGAGGTCAGGCTAACTAGCCTGTAGTTCCCTGTTTTCATTCTCTCTCCTTTCTTGAATAGCGGTGTTACATTTGCTATCTTCCAATCCACTGGGACTGTTGCAGAATCGAGGGAATTTTGGACAATCACAACTAATGCATCCACTATCTCTGCAGTCACCTCTTTTAGAGCACTCCAAGGCCAATATGTCCTTCCGAAGGTGCGGTGCCCAGAACTGCTCACAGTACTCCAGGTGTGGTCTAACCAGGGTTTTGTATAGCTGCAGCATAACTTCTGCCCCCTTGTACTCCAGTCCTCGAGATATAAAGGCCAGCATTCCATTAGCCTTATTGATTATTTTCTGCACCTGTTCATGACACTTCAATGATCTATGTACCTGAACCCTTAAGTCCCTTTGGACATCCACTGTTTTTAACTTTTTACCATTTAGAAAATACCCTGTTCTATCCTTCTTTGATCCAAAGTGGATGACCTCACATTTGTCTACATTGAATTCCATTTGTCACAGTTTTGCCCATTCACCAAATCTATCAATATCGCTTTGTAATTTTATGTTTTCATCTACACTGTTTACAATGCCACCAATCTTTGTGTCATCGGAAAACCTAGATATGAGACTTTCTATGCCTTCACCTAAGTCGTTAATAAATATTGTGAATAATTGAGGCCCCAAGACAGATCCCTGCGGGACTCCACTAGTCACATCCTGTCAATGTGAGTACCTACCCATTATCCCTACTCTCTGTCGCCTTTTGCTCAGCCAACTTCCTAACCAAGTCCGTACTTTTCCCTCGATTCCATGGGCTTCTATCTTAGCTAACAGTCTCTTATGTGGGACCTTATCAAATGCTTTCTGGAAGTCCATATAAATAACATCCATTGACATTCCCCTGTCCACTACTTTAGTCACCTCTTCAAAAAATTCAATCAGGTTTGTCAGGCACGACCTACCTTTCACAAATCCATGCTGGCTCTCTCTGATTAACTGAAAATTCTCGAGGTGTTCAGTCACCCTATCCTTAATTATAGACTCCAGCATTTTCCCCACAACAGATGTTAGGCTAACTGGTCTATAATTCCTCGGTTTCCCTCTCTCTCCTTTCTTAAAAAGCAGAGTGACATGTGCAATTTTCCAATCTAGAGGGACAGTTCCTGAATCTAGGGCTTCTGCAATGTGCTCACCTACTTCCTTTAAAACCCTGGGATGGAAACCATCTGGTCCTGGGGATTTGTCACTCTTTAGTGCTATTATTTTCTTCATTACTGTTGCTTTACTTATGTTAATTTTATCGAGTCCCTGTCCCCGATTCAATATTAGTTTCCTTGGGATTTCCGGCATGCTATCCTCTTTCTCGACTGTAATTACTGACGCAAAGTAATTGTTCAACATGTCCGCCATTTCCCCATTGTCAATGACAATATCCCCACTTTCAGTTTTTAAGGGGCCTACACTGCTCCTGACCACCCTCTTTTTCCTAATATAACTGTAAAAGTTCTTCGTATTGGTTTTGATATCCCTCGCGAGTTTCTTTTCATACTCTCTTTTTGTAGCTCTTACTATCTGTTTTGTGACCCTTTGTTGATCTTTGTAACTTTCCCATTCGCCAGGATCTGTGCCATTTTTTGACTTTTTGTATGCCCTTTCCTCATGTCTTATACTGTCCCTTACCTCTTTAGTTGTCCATGGCTTTTTTTTTTGGCAAGTAGAGTTCTTGCCTCCCAGGGGTATAAACCGATTCTGTATCACGTTAAATGTTTCTTTAAACATTTCCCACTGATCATCAGTCGTTTTACCCATTAACAGATTTGCCCAGATTACCGTGGACAGTCTCTGTCTCATCCCATTGAAGTCGGCCTTACCCAAGTCTAGAATCTTAGCAGCTGATTCACTTTTTTCCCTTTCAAACACTACATTGAACTCAATCATGTTATGATCGCTATTGGATAGATGTTCACGCAGTTAAGCCGTTAACTAAATCTGGTTCATTACTCATTACTAAATCTAATATGGCTTGCCCCCTTGTTGCCTCTAGGACATACTGCGGTAGAAAACTATCCCGAACACACAAGAAATTCACTACCTTTCTGACAGTTGCTAGTCTGCTTTTCCCAATCTATGTGAAGGTTAAAGTCCCCTATTAAGGCCACTATGCCTTTGTTACATGCTTGTCTAATCTCTGCATTTATACAATCTGGCACTTCAGAGCTGCTGCCAGGGTCCTATATACAACTCCCACTATAGTCTTAGATCCTTTCCTATTTCTCAATTCAACCCATAAGGTCTCTGTTGGCTGCTTACCTCTCGTTATATCCCCCTTTATCATTGAAGTGATTTCATCTCCAATCACTAAGGCTATTCCTCCCCCTCTTCCATTTTCCCTCTCTCTCCTGTAGACCTTATAACCTGGTATATTTAGTTCCCAATCCTGACCATCCTGCAGCCATGTCTCAGTAATAGCTATCATGTCATACCCTCCAATTTGAATTTGAATCTGTCGTTCATTTAATTTATTCCTTATACTCCGTGCATTTGTATATAGAACTCTTAGTTGGGCCACACACCCTAGCCTGACCTTCAGCTTTGATGCTGGTTTAATCACCTTACGCCTTCTAGTTTTTACTTTATTCGTAGTGCCTAAAGTACACTTTCTTTCTGCTGCTCTACGCTTTTCCCTTTCACTTGTTCTTGAACAACTGTTTGTGCTATTTGTATTATAAATTTCCCCTGGGTCTTCCCCTCTCTTGCTGCTCTCAACTTTACTCCCTTCTGACTCCCCGCTCAGGTTCCCATCTTTTTGCCACTCTAGTTTAAACCTTCCCCAACAGCGCTAGCAAACACCCCCGCGAGGACATTGGAAGACTGAGAAGTGACCTGATAGAGGTCTTTAAAATTATGAAGAAGTTCGGTAGGGTAGATATAGAGAAGATGCTTCCACTTGTGGGGGAGTCTAAAACTAGGGGCCATAAATATAAGATAGTCACCAATAAATCCAATAAGGAATTCAGGAGAAACTTCTTTACTCAGAAAGTGGTGAGAATGTGGAACTTGCTACCACAAGGAGTAGTTGAGGCAAATAGCATAGATGAATTTAAGGGGAAGCTGGACAAATACATGAGGGAACAAGGAATAGAAGGATACATTGATAGGGTGAAAGGAAGTAAATAGAGTGGGAGGAGGCTCATGTGGAGCATAAAGACCGGCATAAAGATGGGCTGAATAGCCTGTTTCTGTGCTGTAAATTCTATGTAACTCTATGTAACAGTGTACCAATACCCATACTCCACAGTATACTAACATCCTAACTCCACATTGTACCAAGACCCCACCCTACAGTGTACCTACATTCAGCCTTACAGTGTACCTAAGCCCTACCCACAGTGTACCTTATCCCTATCCATGGTATACAAACTGTGCCACAGTTACCAACTTCCTAACTCCACAATGTACCTACACATTGCCCCACAGTGTACCAGCTTTGTGCTCAGGTGATTATTGCTCTTCTTCTTGCTGCTGACACTGATTCTGTGAATCTACATGGAGTGTTTTTTTGGTAGTGACCTCGTTAAATACAGTCGGAATGTTTTCTATGTTCATTAGTGAAATTGTAAATGCAGTCTTTTTGAAAAGTTTAAATATCAATAAGAGGAAATCTTCACACAATGTTTACTAGATCAGTAACATATAACAATATTGCTCTAACCTACTTCAATATCCATAATATATTTTAAAATATGTCAAGTAAACCTTACTTCCTGTTGCCACATTTTTGCCACATGTTTGTGACAACTTTTCCATTATAAATTCTTAGGTTGACAATTATAATGGAAACTGCCTATGTAAACTTCTCACTGTAATTACACCCTCCTACCCGTGGTCACACTGTAACACCAGGTTAGCATCTCTCAGCTCGTCAACTTGTACTGTATAGAAACTCCTATGTTCCAACTCTGATTCCCAATGTGCTGTAAATGAACTATTGGTCTTTTTCTTATTAAAAATCTTACATCTGTGAATACTTTCTGTATACAAAAGCTTACTTCCTGTTGTCACATTTTTTGGTCAACTTTTATCGATTATAAATTCTTATGTCCATATTTATAATGGAACCCATCTAAGTAAACTCATTGCCATGTAATTCCTTGTGATTGCACAATCTGGCCACTGGTGACCTTTTCCCACAAATCACTCAAAATGCTTTCTGAAAGTTTTAATGCCATTTTTTCTCAGTAACTAAATTTTCTAATGTCCAAAATAAGGATTTAAGCAAAATTTTAAAAATGAACAAATTTATTTATTGAATTTTCTTTTGTGTCTTTTCATTCCTTCATTAATGCAATTACCTGAAGGAATCAACATTTCTCAAAAGCCTAGGATTGTTATGATTCTGTGATCTGAATTTGTATTGTGTAGTCTGAGCAGGTGCAGTGTTCCTCATTTCCCAAGATGCTTCCATACTGTTCAATCAACTGTATACTGGAACAATTTTCTTTAGTAACAGTTTGCACTCAGTTATTTTTCAAAATCTTGAAAAGCTAGCGGACGCATTTCAAAAGCTTTATTCAGGTAAAGTTTATGTTGTGTGTATTTTTAAAACAGTCTGTCTGTCTGTTTTTCTCTTGCGCACACACATACACACACGCACACGATGTGTGTGTGTGTGCGCAAGAGAAAAAAAGACAGAAACATTGAGGAAAAAGTAACAGTATATTGATTACATGCCTATTGTAGGTTTTGCTTTGTGTTTCATAAACTTCAGAATATGCATTCAACTGGGAGGGAGTCCATGTATGGATGTGTATTCTTTCTCCCATGCTAATGTTAGTTCAATTTTCAACTAAAAAATACCAATTGAATTTTGAAGCCAATTAATTATCTCCCCTGTGTTTTGTTGACAGGCTAGGAAAGGTGAATGTTCTAATTTGCAACATCTGTGCAATAAAGCGTGAGCTGTACAAAGAGAGAGGCAGATGGTCATTCTAATTTTATTTCTTTAAGAAAGGAACAAGATGAATTTTGCAAACCAAGCCTCTTTGAGGAAAATGGATAGGAATGGAAAGTAAGAGCAGGCACAAGTAAGGAGGGAAGCAGGTTGAGGATGAGAAACACTCTGGGTTCTTGCCCCTGGGGGAGCAAGTAGGGCTGAAGTAAGTGAGCAAAGGGTTAAGGGAGAGGTGAGTGACATAAGAATGAGGGGGGGGCGGTGGAAAGATACAGAAGTTGAGCAGGTAGTTCAAGGGGAAGAGATAGGGGTAGTGATAGGAGTGGGGAGGTGATGGGACAGAAAGGCATAGTAGGAAGGTGAAGTGAATAGGAGATGCAGTGGAATGAAGAGGTGGAGCAATGCATGGGTGTTTAGAGGAGGGGATGGGAAAGGAGCCATTGAGGGCTACACTTGCCCAGCAACAACCACCTCAAATTTAGCCTGCAGCCATTGGTGTTTCCTTTCCCTGCCACCCCGCACCACCCAACAATGTCCACCTGAAAGCAAAGAAGAAAAGAGGACAGAAACGAAGCAAAATTAATTATGGCGAGAGAAACCAAACAGCAACACAAAGTCAACAGAGAGACCATGGGAGATTGACTAATAATATAAAATCAAAGTATTATATTAAAAGAAAGACAGACTGAAATACTTTAAAATGGAGATTAGATTACATCTGTGTACCCCTGGTGCAATTATCTCCATCCTCTAACTCTGCTTTACCTGAAGACTACCCTCGGTCTTGACTCACCATGTCCAACACCACGGGAGATCAATTAGTTTATCAGTAATTGTAAGAGGTTCCTTATAAACAATATACTGTCCCCAAGGGGCACGAGTGGAAAATATCCCCAAGCAGAGGAGTGAAATTAATTATCTAATGTGTCCCGAATACTTGGAGAAACTTGAATCCTGGTACAGGAGATGCGAATAAACCACACAACAAGAGATCGGAACAAGAGAAAAACTCATGGGGGTAGACTTTACAAATAAAATAAATAAAATTAGAATGAGGTATGCATCTGTGCATCTGTCTTCCTCTTTGTGCTCCTGCACGGAAATTCCCATTCCATGAACACACACCAGAGATTCGGGGCATGGAGGCTAAGTGGTCTTCATGGTTTTCCACCTGTTAATTTTAATGGTTACAAAATCTGGTAGAACATACTGCCTCCACGCCTGAATTCCAATTGCACTCATGTCTTCCAGCAACCACTGTCGCAAAAAGATCTGTACTGTAAGAGTAGACATACTAGGTGGAATAGCTATATATATATATATATATATATATATATAGCTTGCAGTATATATATATATATATATATATATATACATATATATATATAGACACTTATAGACATGTACTCAGCAAAGCTAATTTGTAAAATTTGCCACGTAATCTCTACGTCAACGATAGATTGTTTTTGTTGAATATATATATATATATATTCAACTAACTCTGTAGCAGTTAGGGGTTAGGAATTAATAAGAATGACATCAGTCTCTGAGCGCTGGAAAATGTGGGAAGATGTAAGAAAGGAATTTAAAGGAACGGAATGGTGAGAGCTAGTCTGGGTGTAGAAGGAGAGTGTAAGAGATGAAAAGCTCTCTCTGTAATAAATATCAAAGAGAGATAGGTAAGTGGAGGCCATGTCAGACAGCTGAGGTCACTCATGTAGAGGGAACAATGAACAGAGAATTGTAGTAGTACGCATCCGCGCTGGGGAAAGGGAGCAGTAATGTCACTTGGCGTAGTCACATATCAGGCAAATGTACCCGTGTAGATGGAACGCGCTTATGTAGTAACACCATGTCAGGAAGACACAATTAACCCTTTAAAGGCACAGCACATCAGAGCTCCTTGAGGACTTTTATTTAGTCTTGCTTAGGCTAGCGTGAGCAGTCAAGGTGACACACTTACAGGATCCAAAGAATCTGTTGTTCATGAGTGCATCTCAGTACCGGTCTCATGGACATTGCATGTAATGGGTTATATCAATGTTTCAATCAATAAATATTATTAATAAGATGTCTCAGCCTTTCCTGGTCCTCAAAAATGTATTAAGGGAAAGGATAAATGACTATCCTATAAACCCAACATTTTGACGACCATAGCAGGGCCAGAAATAATTGAGTGTTTGAGTGTTTGATTTGGGGACTGGCCATCTCTAGTCAGACAGACCCATACAGAGCAGATTCGGGTAAGTATGGAGGACCTGGGCAAATGTATAGACACGTACTCAGCAAAGCTAATTTGTAAAATTTGCCATGTAATCTCTACGTCAACGATAGATTGTTTTTGTTAAATAACAGTGGGAGCAGACAATACAATGTAGAGTAGCAAGCACCAAGCTTCATGTGCTAGGAGGCACCGATCAGAATATCACTCAAGCATCACAGGAGGCCCAAAGAGCGGCTACATAAGAAGCATGAGAGTAGAACGGTGAGTCTGAAACAGGCAGAAGAAAAATCAAAAAGTGAAGACAAGGAGGAGTGGCAGGGGTAAGCTAGTTTAAGTATTTCGTTTATTGGTTAGTGGTTTTAGTGGTTAGTGTTAAGTTAGTGTAAGTATTTGGTTTATTGGTTAGTGATTTTAGTGGTTAGTGTTAAGTTAGTGTATTTGGTTTATTGGTTCGTGATTTTAGTGGTTAGTGTTAAGTTAGTGTAAGTATTTGGTTTATTGGTTAGTGATTTTAGTGGTTAGTGTTTTTAGTGGTTGGTGTTTATAGTGGTTAGTGTTTTTAGTGGTTAAAGGGTGATGACACCTCAGGGGAGTTTAGTCAGAAGCAAATCCATGGCACCATGGGAGACTCGACTGCACAGGGGGGAACAAGAAAGTGTGGAAATGCAGTTGTGATAGGGGATTCGACAGTCATGGGGATAGACAGTCGTTTCTACAACCGCAGACATGAGTCCAGGTGTGTTGCCTCCCAGGGTGCAGGACATTCTGTGAGGAGAAGGGGAACAGCCAGAACCAACAATATAGGTAGGAAAAGGGTTGAGGTCCTCCAGGCAGAGTTTTGGGAGTTAGGAAAAAGTTTCAAGAACAGGACTTCAAATGTGCTCATCTCTGGATTATTCCCAGTGCCACGTGCTAGTGAGTACAGAAACAGGAAGATAGTGCAGGTGAATACGTGGCTGCAGAAAAGGTGCAGGAGGGAGGGCTTCAGATTCCTGGAGCGTTGGGGCCAGTTCTGGGGCAGGAGGAACATGTACAAGCAGGACAGGTTGCACCTGGACAGGGCTGGAACCAATGTCCTCGCAGGGAAGCTAACTAGTGTTGTTAGGGGTGGGAGGGGAGGGGGTTAAACTAATTTGGCAGGGGGAGGGGAACCAAGGCATAAATGCAGAGAGAATGGACAAGGTGCACAGAAAACTAGGAGGGACAAATAGCAAGAGAACAAAGAATAGTGTCGAAAAAGCAGGAATTAGATAATGGAAAAAAGCAAAACCAACTAGCATGGTGTTGGAATGCATGTGTGTTAATGAGAGGAGTATTACAAATAGGATTGATGAGCTGCAGGTACAAGCTGCCACACGGGGTTATGATATAGTGGCTATAATGGAGACCTGGCTTAAACATGGGCAGGAACGGGAACTAAACATCCCTGGCTATAGTGTTTTCAGGAGGGATAGGGAAGGAAAAAAGAAAGGGGGGAGGGGGTGGCAGTATTGATCAAGGATAATATTACAGTTCTACAGAGCGACGATATACTCAAGGGTTCAAAGACTGAATCTATTTGGTTAGAGCTAAGGAACAGAAAAGGAGCTGTTACATTGCTGGGTGTTTACTATAGATCCCCAAATAGTGAAAAGGAGATAGAGGAGCAAATCGGAAGGCAACTTTCAGAGAAATGTAAAAATAATAGAACAGTAATAGTAGAGGACTTCAATTACCCTAATATAGACTGGGGAAAAAACAGTGTAAAGGGCAAGGAGGGTGAAGAATTCCTAAAATGCGTGAAGGAGAATTCTCTTAATCAGCATGTTTCTAGCCCAATGAGGAAGGAAGCAATGCTGGATCTAGTTCTAGGGAATGAAACAGGGCAAGTGGAGTGTGTTTATGCAGACGCCCCTGTAATATACATGACTTGCTAAACAGAGTAACGATGGGAATTTGGTGAAAGTGGGAATTCGGTGAAGAGGGGGAAGGAGGTCCAAAGTAAATTAAACCAAAGGGCAACAGTAAAAAAGTAAATATATAAATAAATAATCAGAGTAATTAATTGGATCTAAGGGGAATAAATTAAAATTAACTAAATAGAGGATACCAGCATTAAAGGGATCCAAATTGCATTAAATAAAAATCTGATATACATAAATAATAAATAGGAATTAAGGGGAAACTAAAATAAAGAAGTTAATAAATAAAAAACAAGACCAATTAGTTACAAATTAATCTGAAATCAAACTATATCCATCTACTGAATATAACCTAGAACTCAAGTAATTGTATTATATCTAAAATTAAATTACTACTAATAAATAAATAAAAACTAGAAATGGCAGTACAGTCTATGTGTCAGGACTGCGATATGTGGGAGTTTGTGGAAAGTGAGACTATCCCGGATTGCCGCATCTGCAGGAAATGTCTCTGCCTTGAGACATTCCATCTCTGGGTCCTTGAGCTGGAGTACGAGTTAGAGACATTCCGACATAGAAGGGAGGGAGAGGAATTTCTGGATAGTTTTCTCCAGAGTACAGTCACACCTCAGAGGTAAGGGCAGGTACAGGAAGGGTTGAGTGCGACTGTTAGTCAGCAGGGTAAGGGGAACCACGGAGAGGTAGAGTAGGAGGTACCACAGACACTGGTCCTTTCCAACAGGTACAATGTACTTGATGCCTGTGAGGATAAGGATATAGGCTGCGGGGTGGACAGCCAGAATGCTAACCATGGCACCATGGAACAGGAAGCAGTCCAAGGACGGAGGAGCAGAATAGAAGGGTTGTCATAGATGAATCTATAATTAGGAGGATAGGTAGCATCCTCTCCAACAGCGATCGAGAATCCAGGAGGGTGTGTTGCCTCCCTGGTGCAAGGGTAAAGGACATCTCGGAGCAACTGGAGAGGAACTTGGAAAGGGATGGATAAGATCCAGTTGTCGTGGTCCATATTGGGACCAATGACATAGGGAAGAAAAGGGAGGAGGTCCTGCTAAGAGAATATCAGAAGCTAGAAACCAAATTAAGAAACAGAACCTCACGGGTGGTAATCTCGAGATTACTACCCGAGCCACGGGCTAATTGGAATAGGGATAGACAGATCAGGAAGGTGAATGCGTCACTGAAAGACTGGTGTGGGAAGGAGGGGTTCCATTTCATGGGACACTGGCACGGGTACTGGAACAGGAAGGAGCTGTATCGCTGGGACAGGCTGCACCTGAACTGGAATGGGGCCAGTGTCCTAGCAGAAAGGACAAATAGGGCTATGGATAGGACTTTAAACTAGTAAGACAGGGGGAGGGATCTGGTGAAAATAGCATAAATCTGAAGATAAAAGATATAAGAGATGAGAGTAAAGGTCAGACCAAGGTAAGGAATAAGGGTGACATAAATGATCAGGGAACAGATACAGTTAAAGAACATAAGCACAAAATCATTGTTAAAAATACAGCGAGGAGAACAATTATTAAAAATAAATTCAGTTGCCTGTACAGCAATGTGCACAACATCTGAAACAGAACGGGGGAACTGGAGGCAATAATTCATAGCGAGGAGCCTATGTGGTAGGGATAACTGAAACATGGCTACATAAGGAACAGGACTGGCAATTAAATATTGCAGGATATAATGTATTTAGAAAGGATAGGGAAGGGAGAAGTGGGGTGTGGGGTAGCTGCAATAATTACAGACACCATAATGGCAATGGAAAAAAGGGACAAAAGTAACATTAAGATAGAAACAGAATCCATATGGATTGAGACAAAGGATAAGAAGGGATCAATCACGTTAATAGGGATATTCTACAGACCACCTAATAGTAGAAGGGAAGTGGAGGAAGACATATGTAGGCAAATCTATGAAATGAGTAAAAAACATTAAATAATAATAATGGGACATTTCAACTACCCCCAAATAAGCTGGCAAGAAGAGGCAGGGAAAGGGGAAAGAGGAATGGAGTTTTTACGGTGTGTACAGGACTCCTTTCTTATCCAGTATGTGAGAAGACCAACAAGAGAGGAATCACTGCTGGATCTAGTAATGGGAAATGAACCATGTGGGCAGGACATTAGAAGAAGAGATCAAAAAAAATAACGGCATTTAAGATAGAAAGGGGGCAGATAATTGATAAACTAATCAAACTCAGAGGATAAAACCCCTGGACAAGATGGATTGCATCCACACATATTAAAAGAAGTTAAGGAAGAGATAGCAGACACTATTACATATATATAAAAATTCATTAGAAAAGGGAATAGTGCCAGAGGACTGGTGGACAGCGAATGTTATTCCTATATTTAAAAAGGGAGAGAGAACAAGTCCAGGGAACTATAGACCAATTAGCTTAATGTCGGTGGTAGGAAAGATAATGGAATCTTCAGTCAAAAGATGTAATAGAAAGACATCTAGAGAATAAAAATATAATAAAGAATAGTCAGCAAGGATTTCAGGAGGGAAAGTCATGCTTGACAAACTTTATTGAATTCTTTGAAGAAGTAACAGAAGGAGTAGACAAGGGTAATGCAGTAGATGCAATATATTTGGATTTTCAAAAGGCCTTTGATAAGGTACCACATAGTAGACGCATGACTAAGGTCAGAGCATGTGGAGTCAGGGGACAAGTAGCAGAATGGATAGCAAGCTGGCTACAAAACAGAAAACAGAGAGTAGGGGTTAAAGGTAACTACGCAGACTGGCAAAAGGTGGGAAGTGGTGTTCCACAGGGATCAGTGCTGGGATCTCTGATGTTCACAATTTGCATTAATGATTTGGACTCGGGAATCGGAAGTACAATTTCAAAATTTGCGGATGATACCAAATTGGGAGGTGTAGTTAATACAAAGGAAGAATGCGTCAAAATGCAAGAAGACATTAATAACCTTGCAGAATGGGCATGTAATTGGCAAATTAATTTCAATATAATTAAGTGTGAGTTGGTACTTATTGGTAGGAAAAATAAGGAGGCCACATACTACTCGGATAATAAGAGTCTAACTGGGGTAGAGGAGCAAATGGATCTGGGGTACAGATACACAAATCACTAAAAGTAGCAACGCAGGATAATAAAGCCATAGAAAAAAGACAAACCAAGCACTGGGTTCATTTCTAGAGGGATAGAATTGAAAAGCTGAGAAGTTATGTCAAACCTGTATTGAACCTTGGTTAGATCACATTTGGAGTACCATGCTCAGTTCTGGTCTCCATATTACAAAAAGGATATAGAACGACTGGAGAAAGTGCAAAAAAGATTTATAAGGATACTACCAGAACTGAAGGGGTACAACTATTGGGAAAGACTGAACAGGCTGGGGCTCTTTTCTCTAAAAAAGAGAAGGCTGAGGGGTGACCTGATGGAGGTCTTTAAGATAATGAAAGGATTTGATAGGGTAGACATGGAGAACTGTTTCCATTTGTGCGGAATCCAAAACTGGAGATCATAAATATAAGATAGTCACTAATAAATCCAATAGGGAATTCAGGAGAAACTTCTTTACCCAAAGAGTGGTAAGAATGTGGAACCCACTACCACAAGAGTAGTTGAGGCGAATAGCATAGATGAATTTAAAGGAAGCTTGATAAGCACATGAGGGAGAAAGGAATAGAAGGATATGCTGATCAGGTTAGATGAAGTAGGGAGGGAGGAGGCTCATGTGAAGCATAAACACCGGCCTGTTTTTGTGCTTTAAACTCAATTTAACTTGATGCGTTTCAGTGAGAGAACATCTGGGTAATAGTGATCATAATATAATTAGGTTTAAAGTAGTTATGGAAAAGGACAACGAAAAATCAAAGGTGGAAATACCCAACTGGAAGAGAGCCAATTAAAATGATTTGAGAAGGGATCTAGCACAGGTGGACTAGAAGCAAAGATTGGTCATGAAAACATTAAATGAGCAATGGCAAGGCCTTCAAGGTGGAGATAGTTCAGGTACAAACCAAGCATATTCCCATAAGGAGGAAAGATAGGGCATTCAAAGCTAGAGCTCCCTGGATGACAAAGGAAATAGAGGTTAAAATAAAACAGAAAAAGGAGGTTTATGACAAATGTCAGGTACAGAAAACAGTAGAAAACCAGGCAGAATACAGGGAGTGCAGGGGGAAATTGAGAAAAGAAAAGAAGAAGGGCAAAGAGAGGGTATGAGAAAGATTAGTGGATAACATAAAAGGAAACCCAAAAATCTTTTATAAATATATAAAATGTAAAAGGATAGTTAAAGGAATGGTGGGGCCGATTAGGGTCAAAAAGGAAATTTTCTTGTGGAGGCAGAGGACATGACTGAGGTACTGAACGAGTACTTTGCATCTGTCTTCACAAAAGAAGATGATGAAGTTAATGTCGTAGTAGAGGAGGAGGGAGTAGAGATACTGGATAGGATGAAAATAGATAGAAAGGAGGTGCTAAATAAGTTGGCATCACTCAAAGTTAACAAGTCACCCAGTCCAGATGGGATGTATCCTAGGTTGCTGAGGGAAGGAAGGCTGGAGATAGCAGAAGCTCTGACCACAATCTCTCAATCCTCCTTTGATATGGGGGCGGTGTCAGAGGACTGAAGGATTGCAAATGTTTCACCCTTATTCAAAAAGTGGGAGAGGGATAAACCTGGTAATTACAGGCCAGTGAGTCTAACATCAGCAGTGGAAAAACTACTGGAGACCATTTTTAAGGACAAAATTAATTCTCACTTGGAGAAGCATGAGTTAATAAGGAACAGCCAGCACGGATTTGTTAAAGGCAAATCGTGTCTGACTAACCTGATTGAGTTCTTTGCTGAAATATCAGCGAGGGTTTAATGGGAAGTGTACGAAGTTCAGTGTCTGATCCACTGGTAAAATCTGCCCCGAAGCCTCTGTTCTGGTTAGCCACACAAAATCAGCCAGTTACAAGTCAAAATCAAGTAACTGCTCGAAAATCCGATTTTGCCACATTGATCTCACAGGCCCTGAAAATGTGTCAAACTGCACGACCCTATCTGAGGGAGTACAGTACCCGGGGTCAGGGGAGCGTCACCTACTTCAACTATCACTAGCAAATGGCCATGCCACTATGCAGTCATCATTTGGTTAATGAGTTCCCTCTTTTTGGTTAATCATTTCTCCACGTAGAATGGTTAACGATTTCCTCCTTTTTGGTTAATCATTTCTCCGCGTAGAATGGTTAACGATTTCCTCCTTTTTGGTTAATCATTTCTCTGCGTAGAATGGTTAACGATTTGCTCCTTTTTGGTTAATGAGACCCCCGCGTTCTGGTTAACCATTTCCCCTTCCAGACTTAGTCTGTCCAGAGGAGGTGAGGTAGGAATTGCTGCAGTGCTGAGGAGCTAGTGCCACTGCTGGCGGCAACAACCATAAAAATGTTTTTCTTGTGTACAGTTTTGGTCTCCTTACCTAAGAAATGGCTGACCCCTTATCCTGAGACTATGACCCCTAGTTCTAGACTCTCGAGCCAGCAGCAACAGCCTCTCAGCATCTACCCTGTCGAGCCCTCTAAGAATTTTATACGTTTCAATGAGATAAGAACATAAGAACGTAAGAAATAGGAGCAGCAGCAGCCCATCTGGCCCCTCGAGCCTGCTCCACCATTCAACAAGATCATGGCTGATCTTCTACCTCAACGCCATTTTCCTGCATCATTCCCATATCACCTGATGCCTTCAATATCTAGAAATCTATCAATCTCTGTTTTGAATGTACTTAATGACTGAGCCTCCACAGCCCTCTGGGGTAGAGAATTCCAAAGATTCACCACCCTCTGAGTGAAGAAATTTCTCCTCATCTCAGTCCTAAATTGGTTCTAGATTCCCCAGCCAGGGGAAACATCCTCCTTGCATCCACCCTGTCGAGCCGTGTAAGAATTTTGTATGTTTCAATGAGATCACCCCTCATTCTTCTAAACTCTAGCGAGTACTTAATCTCTCCTCATACGACAATCCCGCCATCCCAGGAATCAGTCTGGTGAACCTTTGTTGCACTCCCTCTAAGGCAAGTATATCCTTTCTTAGGTAAGGAGACCAAAATTGTACACAATACTCCAGGTGCGGTCTCACTAAGGCCCTTTATATTTGCAGTAAGACATCTTTACTCATGGACTCAAATCCTTTTGTAATAAAGGTCAACATGACATTTGCCTTCCTAATTGCTTGCTGCACCTGCATGTTAGCTTTCAGTGACTCATGTATAAGGACACCCAGGTCTCTTTGAACATCAACATTTCCCAATCTCTCACCATTTAAAAAATACTCTGCATTTCTGTTTTTCCTATCAAAGTGAATAACGTCACATTTTTCCACATTATATTCCATCTGCCATGTTCTTGCCCACTCACTTAGCCTGTCTATATCCCCTTGAAGTCTCTTTGCATCCTCCTCACAACTCACATTCCCACCTAGTTTTGAGTCATCAGCAAACTTGGAAATAATACATTTGGTCCCCTCGTCCAAATCATTGATATAGATTGTGAATAGCTGGGGCCCAAGCACCGATCCCTGCGGTACCCCACTAGTCACAGTCTGCCAACCTGAAAAAGACCCGTTTATTCCTACTCTCCGTTTTCTGTCTGTTAAACAATTCTCAATCCATCCCAGTATATCCCCCCCAATTCCATGTGCTCTAACTTTGTTCACCAACCTCCTGTGTGGGACCTTATCGAAAGCCTTCTGAAAATCCAAATAAACCACATCCACTGGTTCCCTCTTATCTATTCTACAAGTTGCATCCTCAAAGAACTCCAAAAGGTTTGTGAAACATGATTTCCCTTTCATAAATCCATGTTGACTCTGCCAAATACTATTATTATTTTCTAAGTGTCCTGATATCGCATCTTTTATAATAGACTCTAGCATTTTCCCTACTACTGATGTCAGGCTATCAGGTCTGTTGTTCCCTGTTTTCTCTCTCCCTCCTTTCTTAAATAGTGGGGTTACATTTGCTACCCTCCAATCTGCAGGAAGCATTCCAGAATCTATAGAATTTTGGAAGATGACAACCAATGCATCCACTATCTCTGTCGTCACCTCTTTCAAAACCCTGGAATTATAGATCATCAGGTCCTTGGGATTTATCGACTTTCAGTCCCATTAATTTCTCTAGTACTATTTTTTTACTAATACTAATTTCCTTCAGTTCCTCATTCTCGCCAGACCCTTGGTTCTCTAATATTTCTCCTCCTGCATTACCTGCATGATAACTTTCTGTGATTTGTATGCAAGGACACCCTAATGCCTCTGAACACCAACATTTCTTAGTCTCTCACCTTTTAAACTACATTGTGCTTTTCTATTCTTCCTACCGAAGTGGATAATTTCACATTTCCCCACATTATACTCCATCTGCCACCTTCTAGCCCACCCCCTTTGCAGACTATGTCCTCCTCACAGCTTACTTTCCCATCTAGCTTTGTATCGTCAGCAAACATGAATACATTACACTCAGTCCCTTCATCTAAGTCATTAATATAGATTGTAAATAGCTGAGGCCCAAGCACTGATCGTTACGGCACCCAGCTAGTTACAACCTATAACATTGTGCAATGTATCCCACATAAGATACTTAAGCAATGCTCAGTTAACCCTTGACCAGCACTCCAACATTAATCTGTCCTGTGTAATTTGCTCTGTGCTTCTGCCATACAGCCCTTCAAACTGACAGAAGAGAATAGGCAATGGTAGCATCTCATAGAAAAAAACATGCTTTTTGTCTCGGCCAGCAAGCTATGAGTTTCATGCTGTGACCAGCTGGATTAGTGACCTTTTCATGGGACCATAGGAATCACTAGACGAAAATAATCCGTGTTCCATCTAGTTCACCTTCTACCATCCTGGTAGTCGCATGATATAACGATAATGGAGTTGTTGACTAATCAGAGCAATCAATCTCCATCAATTAGCCCACAACAGACCCAGACATGAGGTGAGGAAAACCCCCAGTGGCGGAGAGCTTTGGAAACCATCTGTCCAAAGTCACCTGTTCCTCCCGAGCCTGCTCCACTCACCACAGGTCACGTCTCAAATTACTCATATACTGTATCCCAAAATAATATTTTCTGAAAGGAACCTTATTATTGAAGAGTCTGGTCATTCATTCCTGGGTTTAAATCCAGCCCGGACTGACTGGATGAAGCTGTCCTTTCTCTGGAACTCAAGCCCGCTCCTTGTAGGTGCAGTTCACTGCTTCATTTCATGTATATCCTGTAAAAAGACCAAGCTGAAATGCAAATCCCTTTCTAACAACAAAATAGTTCCTGATCATCTATCACTTGTGTAACATTATCTTTTCTCCACAGTTCGCCCCTTGGATCCTTCCTTTCTCAGTTTCAAACTTTCACCTCTATCATTAGATTTTCTTTGAATGAATATTGTGTGCTCTGATTAAGAATGTTTGCACAACTCAAGTATGCAAAAGTAACCGAACCCTTACTACACTTCTGTACACAAGTGAAGGGCTTAACAATAGGAAATAAGAAACAAAGGTATTTCTGTCTTCAGAGATCAACCCGACATATTTTACTTTCTTTAAAAGTTGTCAATATTGAAGTTTTAAGGTAAATAATTCTCTATTCTATTTAACCCATGCTGGCATGAGTAACACAAGTGTTTGCTTAATGTGCTCACCGCAAGAAACCCTAGGCACACTGGAGGGAAAGGTAAGGAAACCTGGCAGAATGACAACAGACTGCAGACACATTGACCAAACAGCAGGCATCTCAAGATATAAAGATTAGCAGAGGATGGCTAAAAGGTCAAGGTGCAGAGGCCTGGATATTTCTTAGAGATGCAGCTGACTCTGGAACAGTAAATTCCTGTAACAGTCTTAGCTCACACAGCGAGTACTGTAAACAGTCATAACTTATACAGTGAGTACTGTAACAGTCACAAATTATACTGTGAGTACTGTAACAGACATAGATTACAGTGAGTACTGTATATAGTGATTGCTGTAACAGTCATAACTCATAAAGTGAGTACTGTAATAGACATAGATTACACACAAACACTGTCACCGACATAGGTCATAGAGTGGGTACTGAAACATTCAAAACCTACACACAAGTACTGTAACAGTCATAGCTCATACAGTGAGTACTGTAACAACATAAGCTCATACAATGAGTACTGTAACAGTCATAGATCATACAGTGAGTATTGTAACAGTTATAGATCATACGGTGAGTACTGTGATAGTGATAACTCATACAGTGAGAACTGTAACAGTTTTAGGTCATTCGGTGAATACTGTCACAGTCATAGCTCACACAGTAAGTAAAGTAACAGTCAAGCTCATACAGTGAGTACTGCAGCAGTCATAATGTATACAGTGAGTACTGTGATAGTTACACTTTTACTGTGAGTACAGTAACAGTCACAAATTATACAGCGAGTACTGTAACAGTCATAGCACATACAGTGAGCATTGTCACAGTCATAGTTCATACAGTGAGTACTGTAACAGTCATAACTTATACAGTTCATACCGTAACAGTCAGATCATACAGAGTGCTGTAACATTCATAGCTTATACATGTTTACAGTAAGTCAACACATATAGTGAGTACTCTAATAGTGTTAGCTTTTACTGAGAGCACTGTAACAGTCACAAATTATACAGCGAGTATTGTAACACTCCTAGCTTATGCAGTGAGTACTGTAACAGTCATGATTATACAGCCAGTACTCTTATGCTCTTAGCTGCTACAGTGAGTACTGTAACAGTCATAGCTTATACAGTGAGTACTGTAACAGTCATTGACTGTACAGTATACTGTAACAAACATAGCTCTTAGTGAGTACTCTAACATTCATAACTCATAGTCAGTACTGTATCAGTCATAGCTCTTACAGTCAGTACTGTAACAGTCATAGCTCATAAAGTGAGTACCGTAATAGACATAGATCATACAAGAGCACTGCTACCAATATAGATCGCAGTACTGTAACAGTCAAAACCAAACACAAGTACTGTAACAGTCAGAGCTCAGTGAGTACTGTAACAATCATTGATTGTACAGAGTACTGTAACAGTCTTAGATCATACAGTGAGTACTGTAACAGTCATAGATCATACAGTGAGTACTATAACAGCGTAAGCTAAAACGGTGAGTACTGTAACAGTGTTAGCTCATATAGTGGGTTATATAATACACACATCACTGGATATTAAAGGCAACACGTCAGGTTAATAAGGCTATAAAAAAAATAGCTATTGAATTCTGGTTTTTGTCAGTAAAGGTACAGAATATAAAAGCCAAGAGGTAATGATGAGCCAATATAAAACCTTAATATGACCTCAGAGTGCTGTGTGCAGTATTGGGCTCCACACTACAGGAAGGATATTGAGATTTTGGAATTGGTACAATGCAGATTCACTAGGACGCTGCCTGACATGGTGGAATAGAAATCTGGAGAAAGCCTTGAAGGATTGGGTCTTTTATTTTGTTAGAACAACACTGACGATCGATTGATATAATAAACAAACTTAAAATGATGAAAGGATGGGCCAGGGTTAATAGAAGCATCCTTTTAACTTTCAAAATTATAGATACAAGAGAACAGACATGTTATGAATTCATAAAAAAATAATGTTGAGACCAGAATGAGGATAGAGAGAAGTGATTGACAGGTTACACACTGACTGGACAGCACTAAATCAATTGAGCAATGCTGTTGGCAACAACAGGGCAGATTTACAATTATCCCCACTCCCCATTCAGCAGCCTTTTTCTCCCCAGAGCTCCATTGTACACTTTAACTTTCATCCAGATGTCAAAACCACAGATAAACTTGCCATTCATTCCTCAATCACATGACTGCATCTCTAGGCAACGTCCTGTCCTCCAGTGTCATGTGTACAAAAAACGCATGGGAAGTGGAACATATAACACAGAAAAATCCTCCCAATTCATACAACACACAGTGAAATATTCTCGATTCAGACAACACACAGTGAAACACTCCTGATTCACACAGCACACAGAGAAACAATCCCGATTCAGACAACAAACGGTGAGACACTCCCAATTCAGACAACAGACAGTGAGACACTCCCGTTTCAGACAACAGACAGTGAGACACTCCCGTTTCAGACAACACACAGCGAAACATTCCCCATTTAGACAACACACATTGAAACACTCCTTATTCAAACAGCACACAGAGGAACTCTCCCGTTTCAGACAACACACGGCGAAACACTCCCGATTCAAACAACACACGGTGAAACACTCCCGATTCAGACAACACACGGTGAAACATTCCCGATTCAGACAACACACGGCGAAACACTCCCGATTCAGACAACACACGGTGAAACATTCCCGATTCAGACAACACACGGCGAAACACTCCCGATTCAAACAACACACAGTGAAACATTCCCGATTCAAACAACACACAGTGAAACACTCCCGATTCAGACAACACACAGTGAAACATTCCCGATTCAGACAACACACAGTGAAACACTCCCGATTCAGACAACACACAGTGAAACATTCCCGATTCAAACAACACAGTGAAACACTCCCGATTCAGACAACACACGGTGAAACATTCCCGATTCAAACAACACACAGTGAAACACTCCCGATTCAGACAACACACGGTGAAACAATCCCGATTCAGACAACACACGGTGAAACACTCCCGATTCAGACAACACACAGTGAAACATTCCCGATTCAGACAACACACAGTGAAACACTCCCGATTCAGACAACACACAGTGAAACATTCCCGATTCAGACAACACACAGTGAAACATTCCCGATTCAGACAACACACAGTGAAACACTTCCGATTCAGACAACACACGGTGAAACATTCCCGATTCAGACAACATACAGTGAAACACTTCCGATTCAGACAACACACGGTGAAACATTCCCGATTCAGACAACACACAGTGAAACATTCCCGATTCAGACAACACACGGTGAAACATTCCCGATTCAGACAACACACAGTGAAACACTTCCGATTCAGACAACACACAGTGAAACATTCCCGATTCAGACAACACACAGTGAAACATTCCCGATTCAGACAACACACAGTGAAACACTCCCGATTCAGACAACACACAGTGAAACATTCCCGATTCAGACAACACACGGTGAAACATTCCCGATTCAGACAACACACGGTGAAACACTCCCGATTCAGACAACACACAGTGAAACACTTCCGATTCAGACAACACACAGTGAAACATTCCCGATTCAGACAACACACAGTGAAACATTCCCGATTCAGACAACACACAGTGAAACACTCCCGATTCAGACAACACACAGTGAAACATTCCCGATTCAGACAACACACAGTGAAACACTCCCGATTCAGACAACACACAGTGAAACATTCCCGATTCAGACAACACACGGTGAAACATTCCCGATTCAGACAACACACAGTGAAACATTCCCGATTCAGACAACACACGGTGAAACATTCCCGATTCAGACAACACACAGTGAAACATTCCCGATTCAGACAACACACAGTGAAACACTCCCGATTCAGACAACACACAGTGAAACACTTCCGATTCAGACAACACACAGTGAAACATTCCCGATTCAGACAACACACAGTGAAACACTCCCGATTCAGACAACACACAGTGAAACACTTCCGATTCAGACAACACACAGTGAAACATTCCCGATTCAGACAACACACGGTGAAACATTCCCGATTCAGACAACACACGGTGAAACATTCCCGATTCAGACAACACACAGTGAAACATTCCCGATTCAGACAACACACAGTGAAACATTCCCGATTCAGACAACACACGGTGAAACACTCCCGATTCAGACAACACACAGTGAAACACTTCCGATTCAGACAACACACAGTGAAACATTCCCGATTCAGACAACACACAGTGAAACATTCCCGATTCAGACAACACACAGTGAAACACTCCCGATTCAGACAACACACAGTGAAACATTCCCGATTCAGACAACACACAGTGAAACATTCCTGATTCAGACAACACACGGTGAAACATTCCCGATTCAGACAACACACGGTGAAACACTCCCGATTCAGACAACACACGGTGAAACACTCCCAAGCACTAACTCTCCCCACAGTTCAAACAATGCACAGCACTAACACTCCCCACAGGTGAGAGAACACACAGCACTAACACTCTCGAGTTCAGACAACGAACATCACGAAAACTCTCAAGTTCAGAAATCACACAGCGCCAACACTCCAGAGTTAAGACAACACACAACACTAACACTCCCCACAGTTCAAACAACACACAGCACGAACACTCCCCACAGTTCAAACAACGCACAGCACTAACACTCCCCACAGTTCAAACAACACACAGCACTAACACTCCCCACAGTTCAAACAACGCACAGCACTAACACTCCCCACAGTTCAAACAACACACAGCACTAACACTCCCCACAGTTCAAACAACGCACAGCACTAACACTCCCCACAGTTCAAACAACGCACAGCACTAACACTCCCCACAGTTCAAACAACACACAGCACTAACACTCCCCACAGTTCAGACAACACACAGCACTAACACTCCCCATAGTTCAGATAATGCACAGCACTAACACTCCCCACAGTTCAGATAATGCACAGCACTAACACTCTGGGTTCATACAAAGCACAGCGCTAACACTCTTGAATTCATATAACGCATATCGCTAACACTCCCGAGTTCAGATGCCGCACTGCGCTAACATTCCTCACAGGTGGGACAACACAGAGCTAACACTCTTGAGTTCAGACAACTCACAGCGTTAACACACCCCACAATTCACACACAGGCTCGACGATCCAAATAGCCTCCTTCTGAGCCGTAACCATTCTATGATTCTATGACAGCGCACGGCACTAAAAATCCCCACGGGTGAGACAACACACAGCACTAAAACACTCGAGTTCAGACAATGCACAGCGCTAACACTCCTGAGTTCAGACACATACAGCTCTAACACTCCTCCCAGTTCAGACAGCGCACAGCCTTTTGGAGGGAGAGAATTCTAGATTTCTTCTCCCCTTTATGTGAGCAAGTACTTCCTGATTTCACTCCTGAACAACCTAGCTCTAATTTTAAAATTTATGTTCTGGACTCCCCCACCAGAGGACACAGTTTCACTGAATCTACCCTATCGAATCGTTTTATCATTTTCAACACCTCTTTTAGATCTACCCTCAATCTTCTATACTCAAGGGCTATGTTAAGCTTATGCAGGCATAATTTAACCCTTTATAATTCTGCTGAATCTATGCTGCATCTCCTCCAAGGTAAATAGTGCAGGAAGCCCCCAGTGGCCAAGTATATAGGAGAGTGGAGAGAGCGGGGAGAGAGTGTGGGGTTCCCCCAGCGGCCGAGTATATAGGAGAGTGGAGAGAGCGGGGAGAGAGTGTGGGGTTCCCCCAGCGGCCGAGTATATAGGAGAGTGGAGAGAGCGGGGAGAGAGTGTGGGGTTCCCCCAGCGGCCGAGTATATAGGAGAGTGGAGAGAGCGGGGAGAGAGTGTGGGGTTCCCCCAGCGGCCGAGTATATAGGAGAGTGGAGAGAGCGGGGAGAGAGTGTGGGGTTCCCCCAGCGGCCGAGTATATAGGAGAGTGGAGAGAGCGGGGAGAGAGTGTGGGGTTCCCCCAGCGGCCGAGTATATAGGAGAGTGGAGAGAGCGGAAAGAAAGCAAAAATAATCATGCTGTGAGGAAGACACATCCAGCGCTAAACTGGGCCGTGTAGCGCCTGTTGTTTCTTGGTATAGGAATTAGCGCAGGTCAAGATAACACACGCTGGAATCATGTAAAGTAGGGAGAAAATGGCTTCAATCAGTGTGCAATGCTGATTTAAAGTGATAGACACCATTTTGGGACTTAACACTCAACTCAAAGCACAGTCTTTACCCCGGCCATCTGGAGGACCCCCCCACCGGTGCTATTTAAAGGGACCATGCAGGATTTACAGGTTAGTGGCTGGATTATTGCTTCTGGCTGCCAAGACATTTGTAGGAGGTCTCCTACACTTGAATACTGGGACGCAGGGACATAATCTAACATTTAGAGCCAGGACGTGCAGGAGTGAAGTTAGGAAATGTTTCTACACACAAAGAGTGGGAAACTTTTGGAACGTTCTTCTGCAGGCAGCAGTTGATGCCAGCTCACTTGTGAATGTTAAATCTGAGATTGATAGATTTCTGTGAACCAAGGGTATTAAGGGATGTGGGGCTAAGGCGGGTATATGGAGTTAGGTCACTGGTCCACCATGATCTCATTGAATGGTGGAACAGGCTCGAGGGGCTAAATGCCCCGGCCACTTGCTGCCTCCTGATATGCGCCACCTTCTCCTTCAAGAAAGCGGGACGTGTGTCTGGGTGATGTGCCTGTCATGGTTGAATAGCTGCCAGTGTGCGAGGCCTATGAATTGTGGGCAGGCAGCTTGAAATAGTGGTAATGTGTAAGGGTGAGAGGAAGTATCTGGCTGGAAGAGTTGAGTACTGATGGAAAGAGTTTGTTGCTATGTGGGTGATGGGGGTGTAGTGTGTGGTACAGTTGGTAGGAGACACCACTGGACAGTTGACCTCACTCACCTTGACCACTCATGTCAAAGCATTGAACTTCTTCCTGCACTGCATCCATGTTCATGATGCTGTGCGCCTGGCATTGACTTCGTCCCCCGCTGCCCCCCACTGCCTTTTGGGTATATGTCTGGAGGGCCTCTTGCCCCCCCCCCCCACCCACCACCCCCATGGATATAGGATGTCCCTCCTTCTGTCCACCTCTTGAACCAAGGTCTCTAGTGCATCATCAGAGAACCTTGGTGCACGCACTCTCACAGGCCTGGTACAAACTCATTGGTGAGATCTGGCATACAGATTGGAGGATTTGGGATTTAGTAATGCACAACCTTTATTCAATGTTTTAACATAACTCATCAGTGTGTAAACATAGGGATGGGACCTGCATCTGTGTTTTACGTGTGCGATTTCTGGTCTCTGTTCAGACTCCGTGCAGACAGTAGACTGTTATTTTCAGCAAATAACAGGTACCAGCTACCTTTAAGAGATTTCTAAGAAATATCCTCCCTTTAAGAGATTGAGCTCCCCCTGATGGTGGAAAGTGCGAATTTCATTGATTCCACGTGCAAGACCTGGAATGGAACGCTGATTGTGGTGAGTCCTGGGGTGGGCCAAAACTTGAGTCCTGCCTGTGCAGGGGTCATTGGGTGTGGGGTAACAGCACATCACACTACCTACGCCCAAAAACAGCCCCTATCCAATTTCTCCCCCATAGAGTCTGCAAAGGGATATCGACAGGTTAAGTGAGTGGGCAAGAAGGTGACAGATGGAGTATAATGTGGGAAAACGTGAGGTTATTCACTTTGGTAGGAAGAATAGAAAAACAGAATATTTTTTAAATGGTGAGAAACTATTAAATGTTGGTGTTCAGAGAGCTTTGGGTGTCCTCGTACAAGAAACACAGAAAGTTAACATGCAGGTACAGCAGGCAATTAGAAAGGCGAATGGTATGTTGGCCTTTATTGCAAGAGGGTCAGAGTATAAGAGTAAGGAAGTCTTACTACAGTTGTACAGGGATTTGGTGAGACCTCACCTGGAGTACTGTGTACAGTTTTAGTCTCCTTACCTAAGGAAGGATATACATGCCTTGGAGGCAGTGCAACGAAGGTTCGCCAGATTGATTCCTGGGATGAGAGGTTTGTCCTATGAGGAGAGATTGAGTCGAATGGGCCTATATTCTCTGGAGTTTAGAAGAATGAGAGGTGATCTCATTGAAACATATAAAATTCTTAGAGGGCTTGACAGGGTAGGTGCAGAGAGGCTGTTTCCCCTGGCTGGAGAGTTTAGAACTAGAAGTCATAGTTGCAGGATATGGGGTGGGCAATTTAGGACTGAGATGAGGAGGAATTTCTTCACTCAAAGGTTTGTGAATCTTTGGAATTCTCTACCCCAGAGGGCTGTGGATGCTCAGTCGTTGAATATATTCAAGACTGAGATCGATAGATTTTTTTGGTCTCTAAAGGAATCAAGGGATATGGGGATCAGGCAGGAAAGTGGAGTTGAGTCGAAGATCAGCCATGATCTTATTGAATGGTGGAGCAGGCTTGAGGGGCCGCATGGCCTACTCCTACTCCTATTTCTTATTTCTTATGTTCTTAAATATATCCTTTCTGAGGTGCAGTACCCAAACCTGAACACAGTAATCGGGATGGGATCTGACCAACGCTCTGTACAACTGAAACATAATTTCCCCCCCATAAGATAAAGGCCAATCTTTAGCTTTTTGATTGTTTGTTGCAATTGTCCACTAGCTTTTAGTGATTTCTGTCTATGGTCACCCTAATTTTTGCTCATCAACAGTTCCTAGTTTCTCACCATTTAGAAAATACTCCGATTTGCCTTCCTTGGATCCAAAGTGGATGACCTCACACTTCCCACATTGAACTCCATCTGCCATAGTCTTGCCCACTCACTTAACCTGTCTATGTCCCATTGTAACTTCTGCTCCCATTTGCACTACTTACGGCACCACCTAGCTTGATGGTCATCTGCAAACTTGATTATACAACTCTCTATTCCTTCATCCAAGTCATTGGTAAAAATTGTGAAAAGCTGAGGCCCCAGTACAGATCCCTGAGGAGCAACACTTGTCACATCCAGCCAATCAGAGTACATTCTCTTTATCTCTGTCTCCTATCTCCCATGTCACAATGTTGGCTCCAATTCCGTGAACTTTCATTTTTGTTAATAATTTCTTGCATGGAACTTTATCAAACGCCTTCTGGAAGTCCATAGAGATAACATCTGTAGACACTCCCTTACCCATCATGATAGCGAGCTCCTCAGAAAATTTTATTAGCTCAGGCATGATTTACCCTTCACAGGTCCATGCTGACTCTCTCTGCTTAGCTCAAATGGAGGGCCAAACAGTTGAGAGTTTGAAATTGTCATTGTAAGTGACTTGAGGGAATTTTTTTTTCCAGGAGCGAAGTGGGGTTTGAAGGGGAATGTGAGTTGTGAGGGATACATGGAAGTGATCAGAGATGGCCTTGCCTGTGATTGCAACAATGGCAATAGAGAGATAGGGGGATAGGGGGATGGCCCGGAATATGGGTAGGAGCATTTATGTGGAGGGAGAGGTTAAGAGAGGACAAGAGAGCAGTGAACTCAGCAGAGAGAGGGCATGATGAGTTGAGATGGAGGTTGAAATCACAAGGATGAGAAGTCTCAGTGGTTTAGGTGGGGCAGGTGGTGGAAGATGTAGCCGGGCAGGGAGGCATCATTAAGGGGAAGGTGTCATCACCTGTGAGCCAAGTTTCCGTCAAGGCCATGATGTCAATGCAATCATCCATAATAAGCTCATAGATGGCAAGGGTCTTGTCCACAAGCGAATGGACATTCTGGAGGGAGACGCGGAAAGAGGTGGTGATTGTTGATCCGCTGGCACAGTCCACAGGGTTAGTGGTGGGAAGGGTGAATGGGATGGGAAAGAGGTTGTCAAGATTAGCCTGCAGTGGGTGCGATTGGTGGGAAGGTCCGTGAGAGAGTAGGATGGGACATTTGGGCAGTGCCTCAATGGGCCCTTCGGAAGATGCCAAGAGAGCCACGGAGGGAAGCTGTAGGCTTATCCAAGAGGGAGTCAAGCCTGGGACGGGGGGGTCGTGGAGTAGGGAAGGGTTGGGATAGGGATTTGGAGAGCCAAAATACCCGAGAAGGGAGAAATGAAAGGAGGCCTGACTGGGTAACAGGAAGGTGAGGAGACAGGAGAGAAGGGTCCAGAGGGGTAAAGAGAAGAGAAAGAAAAAGGGAGATAGAAGCAACGGTCTTGTGTCCGGAGCAGCAGCCAAGATGCACATGTGAATGGACATAGGGAAACTTAGGTTATATAAACATAGCCAACATCAGAATAGATATATCCTGGTTGTAAACGGAGAATGCGGGGGGGGAGACAATAAGAGAGATTCTAAAGTTAAAGTCAGAGGTCCCGTGATGGGATGAAATTGACTTATAGATTGGGTGGACTCAGTTTGGAGCACCGACAAACTGGTGAACCTAGGGCCTAACATTCCTTTTGTTAGCCTTGGCTCACAGGTAGCATTCTCTCCTCTCAGTCAGAAGGTTGTGGGTTCAAGCCCCACTCCAGAGACTTGAGCATATAATCTAGGCTGACACTCCAGTGCAGTACTGAGGGAGTGCTGCACTGTCGGAGGTGCTGTCTTTCAGATGAGACGTTAAACCGAGGCCCCGTCTGCCCGCTCAGGACGTAAAAGATCCCACGGCACTATTTCCAAGAAGAGCAGGGGAGTTCTCCCCAATGTCCCGGCCAATGTTTAGCCTTCAACCAATATCACTAAAACAGATTATTTGGTCATAATCACATTGCTGTTTGTGGGATCTTGCTGTGCGCAAATTGCCTGCCGCGTTTCCGACATTACAACACTTCAAAAGTACATCATTGGCTGTAAAGTGCTTTGGGACCTCCTGAGGTTGTGTAAGTTGCTATATAAATGCAAGTTCTTTCTTTCCTTCCCCTGCTGCAGGAGTCCTAGATTCCTACCTTACTGGGACTGCAGAAATTACTTCAGGTCTTTGAAATGTTCATGTATGCAAGTTTGCAGTGGAGGATACTTCAAAGGAAAACGGTTCTTGTCTCAAGTTTAACGGCCGCAACTATTGTAACTACCTGACTGTTCAGAGGAAATCTACCTTTGGAATCCCATAAATTATTTACAAGCTGGGGGATTTCTCTAAGGAATTTAGTTTCCTATTTTGACTGCCCATTTCTAGCAGCGATGGCATACAGGGGCTGCATGGGCAGCCTGTTCTGTAACAATCCATCAGACTCAGTGCACAAGTTATTGAAATGGCCTGTAAAAAGTCAGTACTCCTTACTATTTTGAAACAGTTTATGTAATAAGTCAAGTATTGTACTGCTTGTGTCTTGCTATGGGTTTCTGCTTCTGTGTAATTCACCTGTTCACAATAAATTCCACTATCAGTATCAGCAGCTCGTGTAGTCTTGTAACTCCACAGGAAACAGTCTTAAGTCCTGTGGTAAACTAACCCATTCACATCACATGGAAGAGTGAAAGTCTCAGTAGGAGATATGCGTCAGTTTATGGAGATGGCCTTTTGCTGTGGACAGGAGATTAAAGAATTGGGAGAACCCAAACTGTAATACTCTCATCTCAGTCTGGAAATGGATGGGCTTCACTCTGTGCTGCTTGCTAATGGCTGGGCTGGGCTGTAGGATCGGAAACACATGGTGCCAATGTATGGCATTCTCTGGTAGGCATTGCCATTATCTTTTCCTTGACACTAGAGGTGACCAGGGATCAAACTGTTCAGCTCATGGCAGTGATTGCAGTGAGTGTAACAAATTGAATGAAATATTTACGGAAACGCTTTGCAAACGTGTGCCTAATGCCCTGGATTAAACTAAATGCTTTTGTCTTGTAGCAGTTTCGAAACTTGAAGGGTGAGATGACAATGAAGATTTCAAACTGCTTCTGTTGTACGCTGCAGGCATGTTTGGATCAATTAGCTCATTCAAAACCACCGCTATTAATTTTAGTAAAACTGGTTGAGGCGCTGAAGGCATTTGATCCTCTCTATAATTTATAATCTGTCAGCTTTGTACTAAACACCTTAAATACACAGTAATTAATCCTATCAGGATAGAGTTCCTTTATATCGTCCAATTGCTCTGCATTAATAAACGCAATAAAAAAAAGAAACAATATATTACATTTATATAGTGACTTCCACATCCTCATGATGTCTCAAATGCCTTCACAGCCAATAATATTACCTTGTCAATGAAGTCACTGTTGTTATGTAGGAAACACAGCAGCCAATTTATACACAGTATGGTTCCACACACAGCAGTGAGATAAATGGTCTATATTCAAGGGAATACAAGTCTAGCCTCTGCAACCTGGCCTCATAATTTCACCCTTTTAGCCCCGGTATCATTCTGGTGAATCTGCGCTGGACCCTCTCTTCAGGCCCAGAACTGAATGCAGTGCCCCAGATAGGGTCTAACCAGAGCTCTGTACAGCTGCAACATAACTTCCACCCATTGTATTCCAGCCCCCTTGAGATAAAGGCCAACATTCCATTAGCCTTTTATACCGGTCCACTAGCTTATAATGATTTTTGTACTTTGTCTCCAAATCTCTCTGCTTCTCCACAGTTCCTGGCTTCTCACCGTTCAGGAAATACTCTGATCTATCTTTCTTTGGTTCAAAGTGGATGACCTCACACTTTCCTTTATCGAATTCCATCTGCCACAGTTTTGCCCACTCACTTAATCTTTCAATGTCCCTTTGCAACTTTCTGATCCCATCTACACTATTTAATGTGCCGCGTAACTTGGTGTCATCAGCAAACTGGGAAATACGGCTCTCTATTCCTTCATCTAAGTCATTTATAAATAAAGTGAAAAGCTGAGGCCCCTGGACAGATCCCTGGGGGACACCACTAGTCACACCTCACCAATTGGAGTACATACCCATTATCCCTACTCTCTCCCTCCTACCTCCTAATCAATTCCCTATCTAAGCCAATAGGTTTCCTATACAAGCCAGTAGATGAGCAGAAACCACCAGAATGGAAACTTACAACAATGTGCATATATAGCGCCTTTAGTAAAATTTCTCAAAATGCCTCACAGGAGAATAATCAGACAAAAGTTAACACCGAGCCAAAGAAGGAGACATTAGGACAGGTGACTAAAAGCTTGGTCAAAGTGATAGGTTTTAAAGAGCGTCTTAAAGGATGAAAGAGAGAGAGGCCGAGAGGTTTAGGGAGGGAATTCCAGAGTTTAGGGCCTAGACAGCTGAAGGCACGGCCGCCAATGGTGGGGCGTACAGAATGGTGGATGAACAAGATGATCCCTACCCAGAGAATGACGACAATCTTACTGCAGCGTTTCTGTTTCTAAATCTTTCTGACATTAACTCTGTCAGGATAGAGATCCTTCGTATCACCCAATTGTACTGTATCAATAAACGCAATAAGGACGAGCAAGTTATACTTATATAATGCCTCTCACATCCTCAGGATTCCCGAAACTATTCAAAGCCAATAAGTTATATTTTAAATGTAGTCACTGTTGTTATGCTGCAGCCAATTTATACACAGTAAAGATCCACAAACAACAGTGAGATAAATGGCCAGATAATCTGCTGTGGCGATGTTCGTTGAGGGATAAATATTGGCCAGGATACCAGGAGATCTCCCCTGCTCTTCTTCGAATAGTGCCTTGGGATCTTTTACATCGACATGAACAGGCAAATGGGGCCCTCAGTTTAATGTCTCATCCGAAGGACGCACCTCCGACTGTGCAGCACCTCCTCAGTACGGCACTGAGATTATCTGCTGTGTCCTGGAGTGGAACTTGAACCCTTAATCTAGGCGACACTTCGAGTTGTTGTTTCGCACCTTGGCAAACTGGTGAAGGTTCCCGCCCTATTAACCAGACACCACAAACTCCTTTCTATCCTGATAGAGTTAATTACTGTGTATTGAAGGTGTTTAGTACAAAAATGACAGATTATAAATTACAGAGAAGATCAAATGCCATTGGCACCTCAAACAGTTTTTCCAAAATTAAATGCAGTGGTTTTGGATCAGCTAATTGCTCCAAACACACCTGTAGCTGTAGAGCAGAAACAATTTAACATTTTCATTTTCATCTCACCTTCAGGTCTCATAAACTGCTACAAAAGCATTTTTGTTTAATCCAAGGCATTAGGCTCATGTTTGCAAATTGTTTCTGTAAATATTTCATTCAATTTGTTACACTCACTGCAATCACTGCCATGAACTGAACAGTTTGATCCCTGGTCACCTCTAGTATCAAGGAAAAAATAATGGCAATGCCCACCCAGACTTTGCCATACATTGGCACCATGTGTTTCCAATCCTACAGCCCAGCCCAGCCATTAGCAAGCAGCACAGAGTGAAGCCCATCCGTTTCCAGACTGGGAGAAGAGTTTGGGTTGTCCCAATTCTTTAAACTCCTGTCCACAGCAAAAGGCCATCTCCATAAACTGACGCATGTCTCCTATGAACTGAGACTTTCACTCTTATATGTGACGTGAATGGGTTAGTTTACCACAGGACTAATTACCCTTTCCTGTGGAGTTACACATCACAGACTACAAGAGCTGCCCACCACACACCCCTGCCTACTCCAAAAGGTGGCACGTAGCACACTGCCATATGATCCATTCAGGCTAAAACTGATAGTTGAATTTATAGTGAACGGGTTAATTACACAGAAATTGCACTTGTGAACGGAGTCTCTAATGAAATGTTACACAATCCTGCAAGCCTCCAAGAACTCCTCATTCCTCCAACTCTGGTCTCTTATGCATACCCCACTTCCTTCACCCCACCTTTGGCGGCCGTGCCTTCAGTTGCCTAGGCCCTAAGCTCTAGAATTCCCACTGTAAACCTCTCTAACTCTCCACCTCTCTCTTCTCCTTTAAGATGCTCCTTAAAACCTGCATCTTTGAGCAAGCTTTTGTCACCTGTCCTACTGTCTTCTTTTTTGACTCGGTGCCAATTTTTATCTGATTACGCTGCTGTGAAGCACCTTGGAACATTTTACTACTTTAAAGGAGCTATATAAATGCAAGTTGTTGTTGTAGGTTTCCATTCTGATGGTTGCAGCTCATCTACTGCCACATCCAGCAGTTCGTCCTTGTGCTGGCTGATTCACCAGGTGCTCCTTCCTGATACCGTCCGTCCTCCCTCAGCTGATGAATCAGTCCTCCTCCATGTTGAACACCACTTGGAGGAAGCACTGAGGGTAGCAAGGGCACAAAATGTACTCTGGGTGGGGGACTTCAATGTCCATCACCAAGAGTGGCTCGGTAGCACCACTACTGACCGAGCTGGCCGAGTCCTGAAGGACATAGCTGCTAGACTGGGCCTGCGGCAGGTGGTGAGCGAACCAACACGAGGGAAAAACTTACTTGACCTCGTCCTCACCAATCTACCTGTCGCAAATGCATCTGTCCATGACAGTATTGGTAGGAGTGACCACCGCAAAGTCCTCGTGGAGATGAAATCCCGTCTTCGCACTGAGGACACCATCCAACGTGTTGTGTGGCAATACCACCGTGCTAAATGGGATAGATTCAGAACAGATCTAGCAGCTCAAAACTGGGCATCCATGACGCGCTGTGGGCCATCAGCAGCAGCAGAATTGTATTCCAGCACAATCTGTAACCTCATCGCCCGGCATATTCCTCACTCTACCATTACCAACAAGCCAGGGGATCAACCCTGGTTCAATGAGGAGTGTAGAAGAGCATGCCAGGAGCAGCACCAGGCGTACCTAAAAATGAGGTGCCAACCTGGTGAAGCTACAACTCAGGACTACATGCATGCTAAACAGCGGAAGCAACATGCTATAGACAGAGCTAAGCGATTCCACAACCAACGGATCAGATCAAAGCTCTGCAGTCCTGCCACATCCAGTCGTGAATGGTGGTGGACAATTAAACAACTAACGGGAGGAGGATGCTCTGCAAACATCCCCATTCTCAATGATGCCGGAGTCCAGCACGTGAGTGCAAAAGACAAGGCTGAAGCGTTTGCAACCATCTTCAGCCAGAAGTGCCGAGTGGATAATCCATCTCAGCCTCCTCCCGATATCCCCACCATCACGGAAGCCAGTCTTCGGCCAATTTGATTCACTCCACGTGATATCAAGAAACGGCTGAGTGCACTGGATACAGCAAAGGCTATGGGCCCCGACAACATCCCAGTTGTAGTGCTGAAGGCTTGTGCTCCAGAACTAGCTGCGCCTCTAGCCAAGCTGTTCCAGTACAGCTACAACACTGGCATCCACCCGACAATGTGGAAAATTGCCCAGGTATGTCCTGTCCACAAAAAGCAGGACAAATCCAATCCGGCCAATTACCGCCCCATCAGCCTACTCTCAATCATCAGCAAAGTGATGGAAGGTGTCGTCGACAGTGCTATCAAGCGGCACTTACTCACCAATAACCTGCTCACCGATGCTCAGTTTGGGTTCCGCCAGGACCACTCGGCTCCAGACCTCATTACAGCCTTGGTCCAAACATGGACAAAAGAGCTGAATTCCAGAGGTGAGGTGAGAGTGACTGCCCTTGACATCAAGGCAGCATTTGACCGAGTGTGGCACCAAGGAGCCCTCGTAAAATTGAAGTCAATGGGAATCAGGGGGAAAACTCTCCAGTGGCTGGAGTCATACCTGGCACAAAGGAAGATGGTAGTGGTTGTTGGAGGCCAGTCATCTCAGCCCCAGGACATTGCTGCAGGAGTTCCTCAGGGCAGTGTCCTTGGCCCAACCATCTTCAGCTGCTTCATCAATGACCTTCCCTCCATCATAAGGTCAGAAATGGGGATGTTCGCTGATGACTGCACAGTGTTCAGTTCCATTCGCAACCCCTCAGATAATGAAGCAGTCCGAGCCTGCATGCAGCAAGACCTGGAAAACATCCAGGCTTGGGCTCATAAGTGGCAAGTAACATTCGCGCCAGATAAGTGCCAGGCAATGACCATCTCCAACAAGAGAGAGTCTAACCACCTCCCCTTGACATTCAACGGCATTACCATCGCCGAATCCCCCACCATCAACATCCTGGGAGTCACCATTGACCAGAAACTTAACTGGACCAGCCATATAAATACTGTGGCTACGAGAGCAGGTCAGAGGCTGGGTATTCTGTGGCGAGTGACTCACCTCCTGACTCTCCAAAGCCTTTCCACTATCTACAAGGCACAAGTCAGGAGTGTGATGGAATACTCTCCACTTGCCTGGATGAGTGCAGCTCCAACAACACTCAAGAAGCTCGACACCATCCAAGATAAAGCAGCCGGCTTGATTGGCACCCCATCCACCACCCTAAACATTCACTCCCTTCACCACCGGCGCACTGTGGCTGCAGTGTGCACCATCCACAGGATGCACTGCAGCAACTCGCCAAGGCTTCTTCGACAGCACCTCCCAAACCCGCGACCTCTACCACCTAGAAGGACAAGGGCAGCAGGCGCATGCGACCAACACCACCTGCACGTTCCCCTCCAAGTCACGCACCATCCCGACTTGGAAATATATCGCCGTTCCTTCATTGTCGCTGGGTCAAAATCCTGGAACTCCCTTCCTAACAGCATTGTGGGAGAACCGTCACCACGTGGACTGCAGCGGTTCAAGAAGGCGGCTCACCACCACCTTCTCGAGGGCAATTAGGGATGGGCAATAAATGCCGGCCTTGCCAGCGACGCCCACATCCCGTGAACGAATAAAAAAAATAAAAAAAATACCGGGTGTTGGGTTTATCGGATGGTCATTGAATTATGTTGGGTTTATGGGATAGTCATTTATCCTCACCTTTAATACAAGTTCAAGGGCTAGCAAATATTGAGACAGCTGATTAATACCTTTTATTCATCAAATCATTGATACAACTCATTAATGACCATGAAACCTTACTGAATTTCACTCACGTGCATCAGACTCATTGGGTATGATAAGCATGTTTTCTTGACTGCTCAAGCTGGCCTAAGCAAGACAAGAAGAAGTCCCTGAGAGCCTCCAGTGTGTTGTATCTTTATAGGGTTAATTACATCTTCCCAATGTGATGCTACACCAGGTAGTTCCTACCTCTTCTGCCTGTGCAGTAGCATCAATCCCTGTTCATTTTTCTACCTTCATGAGTGCCATTCATGGCCTTCAGTCTCTTATTGCCTCTTGATACATCTCACAGCTAACTCTATTCATTCTTTGTTCTCCCTTCCAAGCATCCAGATTATCTGGCTCCAGCCTATTAATCAACATTAAGTTCCCTTACTTCCCAAAGAATGTTATTGAGTGCAATATTCAGGTACTGACCTTGTCCTGTTGAACCCCTGCAACTACTACAGAATTAGTATATCGAGTATATATGCTTATATGGCCATTCCACCTCGTGTTTCTACTCACACCAGGTGAGTCCCCGAGGTGGCTGCATTTGAGCTGGTGATTGTGCGATCACGAATGTGCTCGTGCGATGGGCAGGGCCCTTGATGCGTTCTGGGCCAGGGACATCATCTTGGGAAAGCTTTAGAAAAAAAAGAGAAAAAGAACACATGGAAGATGTCGGCCGTGGCTCAGTGGGTAGCACTCTGTCCTCTGAGTCAGAAGTTTGTGGATTCATGTCCCACTCCAGAGAGACTTAATTTAGCACATCATTTAGGCTGACACTTCAGTGCAATCCTGAGGGAGTGCTGCACTGTCAGAGGCGCCGTCTTTCAGAAGGGACGTTAAACCGAGGCCCCGAATGCCCTCTCAGGTGGATGTGAAAGATCCCATGGAACTATTCTAAGAAGAACAGGGGAGTTCTCCAGGGGCCCTGGCCAATATTTATATCTCAACTAACATAATTAAAACAGATGTAAAACAGGTAATGTGACCATTTATCTCATTGCTCTTTTTAGAATCTTACTGTGTATAAATTGGCTGCTGTGTTTACCCACTTAACAACCATGACTGCATTTAAAATGTAGTTTATTGGCTGGGAAGCACTTTGGGACATCCAGATGATGTGAAAGGCGTGATATAAATATAACATTCTTATTGCCTTTATTAATACAGAGCAATTGGACGATATCATGGTACAGCACAGGAGGAGGTCATTCGGCCCATCATGCCTGTACCAGCTCTTTGAAAGAGCTATCCAATTAGTCCCATTCCCCTGCTCTTTCCCCATAGCCCTGTAAATTTTTTCCCTTCAAGTATTTATCCCATATCCTTTTGAAAGTTATTACTGAATCTGCTTTCACCACCCTTTCAGGCAGCGCATTCCTGATCATAACAACTCGCTGCGTAAAAAAACGCCTCCTATGTTGCCTCTGGCGCTTTTGCCAACCATCTTAAATCTGTGTCCTCTGGATATCGGCCTTTCTGCCACCCGAAACAGTTTCTCCTTATTTACTCCATCAAAACCCTTCATGATTTTGAAAAACTCTATCAAATCTCCTCTTAACTTTTTCTGTTCTAAGGAGATCAACCCCAGCTTTTCCAGTCTCTCCACATAACTGAAGTCCCTCATCCCTGGTACCATCCTAGTAAATCTCTTCTGCACCATCTCTCAGGCCTTGACATCCTTCCTAAAGCATGGTGCCCAGAATTGAACACAATACTCCAGCTGAAGCCTAACCATTATTTTATAAAAGTTTAGCATAACTTCCTTGCTTTCATACTCTATGCCTCTATTTATAAAGCCCAGAATACCATATGCTTCTTTAACAGATTTCTCAACTTGTCCTGCCACCTTCAAAGATTTGTGTATCTGCACCCCCAGGTCTCTCTGTTCCTGCACCCTCTTTAGAATTATATCATTTAGTTTATATTGCCTCTCCTCATTCTTCCTACCAAAATGTATCACTTCACACTTCTCTCTGTTAAATTTCATCTGCCATGTGTTTGCCCATTTCACCAGTCTATGTCCTCCTGAAGTCTGTTACTATCCTCCACATTGTTTACTACATTTCTGAGTTTTGTGTCTTTTGAAAACTTTGAAATTATGCCCTCTATACCCAAGTCCAGGTCATTAATATATATCAAAAAGAGCAGTGTTCCAAATACCGACCCCTGGGGAACACCACTGTATAAGTCTGAAAAATAATCTTTCACCACTACACTCTGCTTTCTGTCCCTTAGCCAATTTTGCATCCATGCTGCCACTGTCCCTTTAATCTCATGGGTTTTAATTTTGCTAACAAGTCTATTATATAGTACTTTATCAAACGCCTTTTGAAAGTCCGTAATATCAACCGCACTACCCTCATCAACCCTTTCCGGTACTTCATCAAAGAACTCAATCAAGTTAGTCAATGATATGAAGGATTTGAAGGAAGATATGAAGGAACTCCATCCTGACAGAGTTAATTACTATGTATTGAATGGGATTGTTAGTACAAAACTGACAGATTATAAATTACTGAGAACATCGGATGCCTTCAGCGGCTCAAACACTTTTACCAAAAATAAATGCGGTGGCTTTGGACACGGCAAAGGCAGGCCCAGCCCAGTTGACCCTGCAAACTCCTCCTCACTAACATCTGGGACCTAGTGCCAAAGTTGGGAGAGCTGTCCCACAGACTAGTCAATCAATAGCCTGACAGTCATATTCGCAGAGTCATGCCTATCAGCCAACGTCCCACACTCCTCCATCACCATCCCTGGATATATCCTGTCCCACTGGCACTACAGACCCACCAGAGGTGGGGCACAGTGGTATACAGTCAGGTGGGAGTGGCCCTGGGAGCCCTCATAATTGACTCCAGAGCCCATAAATTCTCATAGCTTCAGGTCAAACATGCGCAAGGAAACCCCCTGCTGATTACCACCTACCGCCCTACCTCAGCTGATGAATCAGTCCTCCTCCATGTTGAACACCACTTGGAGGAAGCACTGAGAGTAGCAAGGGCACAGAATGTACACTGCGTGAGGACTTCAATGTCCATCATCAAGGGTGCCTCGGTAGTACCATGACTGACTGAGCTGGCCGAGTCCTGAAGGACATAACTGTCAGACTGGGCTTACAGCAGGTGGCGATAGAGCTAACATGAGGGAATAACCTACTTGGCCTCATCCTCACCAAACTGTTGCAGATGAATCTGCCCATGACAGTATTGGTAGGAGTGACCACCACACAGTCCTTGTGGAGACCAAGTCCTGTCTTCAGATGGAGGACAATCTCCTCCATGTTGTGTGGCACTACCACCATGCTAAATGGGATAGATTAAGAACAGATCTAGCAGCTCAAAACTGTCACCCCTCCACCACCATCAAGCCAGATGACCAACCCTGGTTATAAGTTGAGTATAGAAGAGGATGCCAGGAGCAGCACCAGATATACCTGAAAATGAGGTGCCAACCTGATGAAGCTACAACACAGGACTACATTCAATACTAAATAGAGAAAGCAGCATGCAGAGCTAAGTGATCCCCCAACCAATGGATCAGATCGAAGCTCTGCAGTTCTGCCACATCCAGTCACGAATGGTGGTGACAATTAAGCAAATATCAGGAGGAGGCTCCGTGAACATCCCCATCATCACTGATGTCGGAGCCCAGCATGTGAGTGGAGAAGACAAGGCTGAAGTGTTCGCAACCATCTTCAGCCAGAAGTGTCGAGTGGATGATCCATCTCAGCCTCCTCATAAGGTCCCACCATCAGAGATGCTAGTCTTCAGCCAATTTGATTCACTCCATGTGATATCAAGAAACGGCTGAGTGCACTGGACACAGCAAAGGCTACGGATCCTGACAATATCCCAGCTGCAGTGCTGAAGACCTGCGCTCCAGAACTAGCCACGCCTCTAGCTAAGATGTTCCAGTGCAGCTACAACACTGGTATCTACCCGACAATGTGGAAAATTGCCCAGGTATGTCCTGTTCACAAAAAGCAGGACAAATCCAATCCGAACAATTACCACCCTGTCAGTTTACTATTAGTGCTATCAAGCAGCACTTACTCATCAATAACCTGATGTGGAGATGCCGGTGATGGACTGGGGTGGACAAATGTAAGGAGTCGCACAACACCAGGTTATAGTCCAACAGCTTTATTTGAAATCACAAGCTTTCGGAGCTTTCCTCCTTCGTCAGGTGAGCCTGACGAAGGAGGAAAGCTCCAAAAGCTTGTGATTTCAAATAAAGCTGTTGGACTATAACCTGGTGTTGTAAGACTCCTTACATCAATAACCTGCTCACTGATGCTCAGTTTGCATTTCATCAGGACCACTCAGCTCCAGACCTCATTACAGCCTTGGTCCAAGCATGGACCAAAGAGCTGAATTCCAGTGGCGAGGTGAGAGTAACTGCCCTTGATATTAAGGCAGCATTCGACCAAGTGTGGCACCAAGCAGCCCTAGTAAAACTAGTCAATGTGAATCAGGGGGAAAACTCTCCAGTGGCTGGAGTCATACCTGGCACAAAGGAAGATGGTTGTGGTCAATCATCTCAGCCCCAGAACATCGCTGCACAAGTTCCTAGGACCAAATATCTTCGGCTTCTTCATCAATGACCTTCCCTCCATTATCAGGTCAGAAGTGGGGCTGTTTGCTGATGATTGCACAGTGTTCAGCTCCATTCACAATTCCTCCGATAATGAAACAGTCCGTGCCCACATCCTTGTCAACATCCAGGCTTGGGCTGATAAGTGGCAAGTAACATTCATGCCACGCAAGTGCCAGGCAATGACCATCTCCAACGAGAGAAAGCCTAACCACCTCCCCTTGACATTTAGTGGCATTGCCATCATTGAGACCTCCACTATCAATATCCTGGGGGTCGCCATTGACCAGAAACTCAACTGGACCAGCCACAAAAATGCTGTGGCTACAAGAGCAGGTCAGAGACTGGGTATTCTGCAGCAAGTGGCAACGACACTTACTAATCTCAACACCATCCAGGACAAAGCAGTCCGCTTGATTGACATTCTATCCACCACCTTAAACACGCACTCCCTCCACCACCGGTGCACTGTGACTGCAGTGTGTATTATCTACAGGATTCACTGCAGCAAGTCATCAAGGCTCCTTTCACCGCACCTCCCAAACCCCAGACCTACAACGTAGAAGGACAAGAGCAGCAAGTGCTTGGGAATGTCACTACCTCCAAGTTCCCCTCCAAGTCACACACCATCCTGACTTGGAGATAGATTGCCGTTCCTTCGTGATCTCTGGGCCGGAATCCTAGAACTCCCTACTCAACAGCATTTTGGGCGTCCCTTCACCACATAGACAGCAGCAGTTGAAGAGGGATGCTTAACACCTCCATCTCAGGCGCAACTAGCTATGAGGAATAATTGCTGGCCTTGCCAGAGACGCCCTTATCTCAAAAATGAATGTTAAAAAGCAGTCACAGGGAGTAGTGTAATCCAGCACAGATAGACAGGGCTATCGAGAAACAGCCACGGGGAGAAGTGTGATACAGCACAGATTTACAGGGCTATAGAGGCACATTCATAGGACAGCAATTTGATCCAGTACAGATAGAGAGGACTATCGAGAAATAGTCACAGGGAGCAGTGTAATCCAGCTCAGATAGAAAGGGTTATGGAGAAACTGTCCCGGGGGGACAGTCTAATCCAGCACAAATAAACAGGGCGATCGAGAAACAGTTACAGAGAGTCTGTGTAATCCAGTACAGATACACTGGGTTATCGATTAACTCTCACAGAGGGGCAGTGTGATCCAGGAGAGATGGTCAGGATTGTGGAGAAACAGTCAAAGGGAGCAGTGGAATCCAGTACAGAGAGACAGGTCTATCGAGAACCAGTCACAGAGGATCTGTGTAATCCAGCACTGATAGACAGAACTATCGAGAAACAGACACAGGTGGGCAGTGTGATTCAGTACAAATAAACAGGACTATCGAGAAACAGTTAAAGGGAGCAATATAATCCAGTACAGATTGAATCCAGTGAAGAGCGGGGGAACTGGACTAACTGGATTGCACTTACAAAGAGCCGGAATGGGTTCTATGGGCCAAATGGCCTCCTTCTGTGCTGTAACCATTCGATGATTCTATGATTCTGTCAGATCGTCAGGACTATCGAGAAACAGGCGCAGGCGAGCACAGTGATCCAGTACAAGTAAACAGGGCTATCGAGAAACAGTCACTGGGGAATAGTGCGATCCTTCATTGATAGAAAGGGCTCAAGATACAGTCACTGGAGTGCAGCTTAATCCTGCATTGATAGACAGGACAATCGAGAAATGGTCACAGGGGAGCAGTGTAATCCAGTACACATAGACAGGACTATCATGAAACAGTTACAGGAGATAAAAAAATAAGAAATAGGAGCAGGAGTAAGCCATAAGGCCCCTCGAGCCTGCTCCTCCATTCAATAAGATCATGGCTGATCTTCGACCTCAACTCCACCTTCCTGCTCGATCCCCATATCACTTGATTCCTCAAGAGTCCAAAAATCTATCAATCTCAGTCTTGAATATACTCAATGACTGAGCATCCACAGCCCTCTGGGGTAGAGAATTCCAAAGATTCACAACCCTCTGAGTGAAGAAATTCCTCCCCATCTCAGTCCTAATGGCCGACCCCTTATCCTGAGACTATATCCCCTAGTTCTAGTCTCTGTAACCAGGGGTAACAACCTCTCAGATCTACCCTTTCAAGCCCCCTCAGAATCTTATATGTTTCAATGAGATCATCTCTCATTCTTCTAACCTTCAGAAAGTATAGGCCCATTCTACTCGATCTCTCCTCATAGGACAACCCTCTCATCCCAGGAATCAATCTAGTGAAACTTCAAAGAACCACCTCAAGGCAAGTAAAACCTTCCTTAGATAAGGAGACCAAAACTGTACACAGTACTCCAGGTGTGGTCTCACCAAGGCTCTGTACAATTCCAGCAGGATATCCTTACTCTTGTACTCCAACCTCCTTGCAATAAAGGCCAACATACTATTTGCCTTCCGATTTGCTTGCTGTACCAGCATGTTAGCTTTCTGTGTTTTGTGTATAAGGACATCCAAATCTCTCTGAACACCAACATTTAATAGTTTCTCACCATTTAAAAACTATTCCATTTTTCTATTCTTCCTACCAGAGTGAATAACCTCATATTTCCTCATGTTATACACCATCTGCCACCTTCCCACCCATTCACCTAACCTGTCGATGCCCTTTGCAGACTCTGTGTCCTCCTCACAGCTTACTTTCCCACCTAGCTTTGTATCATCAGCAAACTTGGATACATTATACTTGGTCCCTTCATCTAAGTCATTAATATAGATTGTAATATAGATTGAGGCCCAAGTACTGATCCTTGCAGCACCGCACTAGTAACAGCCCGCCAACCTGAGAATGACCCATTTATTCCTGCTCTCTGTTTTCTGCCGGTAACTAATCCTCTATCCATGCTAATATATTACCCTCAATACCATGAGCCCTTATCTTGTGTAACAACCTTTTATGCAATCCAGTACAGATAGGCAGGGATATCGAGAGCAGTGTGATCCAGTACAGATAGGCAGGGATATCGAGAGCAGTGTGATCCAGTACAGATAGGCAGGGATATCGAGAGCAGTGTGATCCAGTACAGATAGACAGGGATATCGAGAGCAGTGTGATCCAGTACAGATAGACAGGTATATCGAGAGCAGTGTGATCCAGTACAGATAGGCAGGGATATCGAGAGCAGTGTGATCCAGTACAGATAGGCAGGGATATCGAGAGCAGTGTGATCCAGTACAGATAGGCAGGGATATCGAGAGCAGTGTGATCCAGTACAGATAGACAGGGATATCGAGAGCAGTGTGATCCAGTACAGATAGACAGGGATATCGAGAGCAGTGTGATCCAGTACAGATAGACAGGTATATCGAGAGCAGTGTGATCCAGTACAGATAGGCAGGGATATCGAGAGCAGTGTGATCCAGTACAGATAGACAGGGATATCGAGAGCAGTGTGATCCAGTACAGATAGACAGGTATATCGAGAGCAGTGTGACCCAGTACAGATAGACAGGTATATCGAGAGCAGTGTGATCCAGTACAGATAGGCAGGGATATCGAGAGCAGTGTGATCCAGTACAGATAGACAGGGATATCGAGAGCAGTGTGATCCAGTACAGATAGACAGGGATATCGAGAGCAGTGTGATCCAGTACAGATAGACAGGGATATCGAGAGCAGTGTGATCCAGTACAGATAGACAGGGATATCGAGAGCAGTGTGATCCAGTACAGATAGACAGGGATATCGAGAGCAGTGTGATCCAGTACAGATAGGCAGGGATATCGAGAGCAGTGTGATCCAGTACAGATAGGCAGGGATATCGAGAGCAGTGTGATCCAGTACAGATAGACAGGTATATCGAGAGCAGTGTGATCCAGTACAGATAGACAGGGATATCGAGAGCAGTGCGATCCAGTACAGATAGGCAGGGATATCGAGAGCAGTGTGATCCAGTACAGATAGGCAGGGATATCGAGAGCAGTGTGATCCAGTACAGATAGACAGGTATATCGAGAGCAGTGTGATCCAGTACAGATAGACAGGGATATCGAGAGCAGTGTGATCCAGTACAGATAGACAGGGATATCGAGAGCAGTGTGATCCAGTACAGATAGACAGGGATATCGAGAGCAGTGTGATCCAGTACAGATAGACAGGGATATCGAGAGCAGTGTGATCCAGTACAGATAGACAGGGATATCGAGAGCAGTGTGATCCAGTACAGATAGACAGGGATATCGAGAGCAGTGTGATCCAGTACAGATAGACAGGGATATCGAGAGCAGTGTGATCCAGTACAGATAGACAGGGATATCGAGAGCAGTGTGATCCAGTACAGATAGACAGGTATATCGAGAGCAGTGTGATCCAGTACAGATAGACAGGGATATCGAGAGCAGTGCAACGCAGTACAGATAGACAGGGATATCGAGAGCAGTGCAACGCAGTACAGATAGACAGGGATATCAAGAGTAGTGCGATCAAGTGTAGATGGACAGGACTATCGAGAAACAGTCACGGGGAAGCAGTTTAATCCGGCATAGATAGACTGGGCTATCGAGAAACAGTTACAGGGGAGCAGTGTGATCCAGGAGAGATAGTCAGGACCATGGAAAAACAGTCAAAGGGAGCAATGTAATCCAGTACAAATGGACAGGGCTATCAAGAAACAGTCACGGGGGGGCAGTGTAATCCAGCACAGATGTACTGGGCTATCGATTAACTGTCACAGAGAGGCAGTGTGATCTGGCAGAGAGACAAGGCTATCAAGAAACAGTCACAGGGGTCAGTGTAATCCAGTACAGATTGACTGGGTTATCGAGCAACTGTCACAGGGGAACTGTGTGATCTCGCGCAGGTAGACAGAACTATCGAGAAACAATTGCAGGGAGCAATGTGATCCAGTACAGATAGACAGGGCTATCGAGAAACAGTCACAGGGCTCAGTCTAATCCAATACAGATAGACAGTGATATTGTGAAACAGTTACAGGGGGGCAGCGTAATCCAGTACGGATAGACAGGGTTATCGATAAACTGGGACAGAGAGGCAGTGTGATCAGGAGAGATGGTCAGGACTATGGAGAAACAGTCAAAGGGTGCAGGGTAATCCAGCACAGATAGACAGAGCTATCGAGAAACAGTCAGAGCGGAGCAGCGTAATCCAGTTCAAATGGACAGTGATATCAAGAAACAGTTACAGGGGGGCAGTGTAATCCAATACAGATGGACAGTGATATCGTGGAACAGTTACAGGGAGCAGTGTAATCAAATACAGATGGACAGTTATATCGTGGAACAGTTACAGGGGGGCATGTAATCCAGTACAGATGGACAGTTATATTGTGGAACAGTTACAGGGAGCAGTGTAATCCAATACAGATGGACAGTTATATCGTGGAACAATTACAGGGGGGCATGTAATCCAGTACAGATGGACAATGATATTGTGGAACAGTTACAGGGGGGCATGTAATCCAATACAGATGGACAATTATATTGTGGAACAGTTACAGGGGGGCAGTGTAATCCAGCACAGAAAGACAGTGATATCGAGGAACAGTTACAGGGGGCAGTGTAATCCAGTACAGAAAGACAGGGCTATCGGGAAACAGCTGCAGGGGAGCCATGTGTTCCAGTACACATAGACAGAACTAATGAGAAATGGTCACAGGGAGCTGTGTAATCCAGTACAGGTAGCCAGGTCATCGAGAAACAGTTACAGGGTGTCAGTGTAATCCAGCACAGATAGACAGTGCTATCGATTAACTGTCACAGAGGGGCAGTGTGATCCAGGAGAGATGGTCAGGACTATCGAGAAACAGTCAACGGGGACAGTCTGATCCATTACAGATAGACAGGGGTTATTGAGAAACAGACACGGGGGGCAGTGCAATCCAGTGCAGATAGACTGGGCTATCGAGAAACAGTTACAGGGGAGATAGTCAGGACCATGGAAAAACAGTCAAAGGGAGCAATGTAATCCGGTACAGAAAGACAGGGCTATCGAGAAACAGACCCAGAGGGTCTCTGTAATCCAGTGCAGAAAGACAGGGCTATCGAGAACTGTCACAGGGTGCAGTGTGACCCACTACAGATAGAAAGGACTACTGAGAAACAGTCACTGGGGTGCAATGTAATCCAGCACAGATAGAAAGGGCTATGGAGAAACTGTCACAGGGGGACAATCTGATCCAGTACAGATTGACAGGGTTACCGAGAAACAGTCGTAAGGGAGCAGTATGATCCAGTACAGATAGACAGTGCTAGCGAGAAACAGTCACAGGAGGCAGTGTGATCCAGTATGGATAGATGGGAGCCATCGAGGAACAATCACAGGGTGCAGACAGAAAGCACTGTCGAGAAACAGCTACAGGGAGCGGTTTAATCCAGTACAGATCGATAGGGTTATCGAGGAACTGTCACTGAGGACTGTGTAATCCAGCACAAATAGACAGAACTATCAAGAAACAGTTACAGGGAGCAGAGTAATTAAGTACAGTTAGGCAGGGCTATTGAGAAACGGTCACAGGGGGTCTGTGTAATTCAGTACAGATAGACTGGGCTATCGATAGACTGTCACAGAGAGGCAGTGTGATCCAGGAGAGATGGTCAGGACTATGGAGAAACAGTTAAAGGGAGCAGTGGAATGCAGTACAGACAGACGGGTCTATCGAGAAACAGTCATGGGGAGCAGTGTGATCTAGGAGAGATAGTCACAACTATAAGATCATAAGAACTTAAGAAATAGGAGCAGGAGAAGGCCATATGTCGCCCTCGAGCCTGCTCTGCCATTCAATGAGATCATGGCTGATCTTCGACCTCAACTCCACTTTCCCGTCCAATCTCCATGTACCTTGATCCCCTTATAGTCCAAAAATCTATCAATCTCAGTCTTGAACATACTCAATGACTGAGCATCCACAGCCCCCTGGGGTAGAGAATTTCAAAGATTCACAAACCTCTGGGTAAAGAAATTCCTCCTCATCTCAGTCCTAAATGGTCGACCCCTTATCCTGAGACTATGCCCCCTAGTTCTAGACTCTCCAGCCAGAGGAAGCAGCCTCTCAGCATCTACCCTGTCAAGCCCTCTCAGAATCTTATGTTTCAATGAGATCACCTCTCATTCTTCTAAACTGCAGGGAATATAGGCCCATTCTACTCAATCTCTCCTCATAGGACAACCCTCTGATCCCAGGAATCAATCTAGTGAACCTTCATTGCACCGCCTCTAAAGCAAGTATATCCTTCCTTAGGTAAGGAGACTAAAACTCTACATAGTACTCCAGGTGTGGTCTCACCAAAGCCCTGTACAAATGCAGCAAGACTTCCTTACTCTTGTACTCTTACCTCCTTACAATAAAGTCCAACATATCATTTATCTTCCTAATTGCTTCCTGCATCTGCATGTTAGCTTTCTGTGTTTCATATACAAGGACACCAAAATCTCTCTGAACACCAACATTTAATAGTTACAGCCTGCTAACCTGAAAATTACCTGTTTATTCCTACTCTCTATTTTCTGTCTGTTAATCAATCCTCTATCCATGCTAATATATTACCACCACCCCATGAGTCCTTATCTTGTGTAACAACCTTTTATGTGGCACCTTATCGAATGCCTTTTGAAAATCCAAATATACCACATCCACTGTTTCCCCTTTATCTACCCTGCTAGTTACAGCCTCAAAAAACTCCACTAGATTTGTCAAACACGATTTCCCTTTCAAAAAATCATGTTGACTTCGCCTAATCATGTTATGATTTTCTAAGTACCCTGTTACCATGTCCTTAATAATAGATTCTAGCATTTTCCTGACTACTGATGTCAGGCTAACTGACCTGTAGTTCCCTGTTTTCTATTTCCCTCCTTTCTTGAATAGCAGTGTTACATTTGCTACTTTCCAATCCAACGGGACCGTTCTTGAATCAAGGGAATTTTGGAAGATCACAACCAATGCATCCACTATCTCTGCAGCCACCTCTTTTAGAACCCTAGGATGTAGGCCATCAGATCCAGGGGATTTGTCGGCTTTTGATCCCATTAATTTCTCCAATACGTTTCCTTTACTAATATTAATTACTTCAAGTTCTTCACTCTTGTTGGAATATGGAGAAACAGTCAAAGTGAGCAGTGTAATCCAGTAGATATAGATAGGGCTATCGAGGAATAGTCACAGGAGGGCAGTGTAATCCAGTTTAGATAGATAGGGCTATCGAGGAATAGTCACAGGAGGGCAGTGTAATCCAGTACAGATAGATAGGGCTATCGAGGAATAGTCACAGGAGGGCAGTGTAATCCAGTACAGATAGATAGGAGCCATCGAGGAATAGTCACAGGAGGGCAGTGTAATCCAGTACAGATAGATAGGAGCCATCGAGGAATAGTCACAGGAGGGCAGTGTAATCCAGTACAGATTGATAGGGCTATCGAGAAACTGTCACGGGGGGGGCAGTGTAATCCAGCACAAAAAGACAGAACTGTTGAGAAACAGTCACATGGACCAGAGCAATCCAGTACAGATAGGCGAGTACGTCAAGAAACAATTAAAGGGAGGGCAGTGAAATCAGGTGCAGAAAGACAGGGCTATTGAGAAACAGTCACAGGCACTTTCGATTAGGCACTCTACAACCTTCTGGACTTAACATTGATTTCAATAACTTCCGATCATAGCCACTGCTCCCATTTTTTCGGACAGCAAGTGCTGGTAATGGTTCTGCTGTTGCGATTTACAGCTCCTCTAGGCCCATCTTTTGTTTCTTTACTTGTCCCATTCCCACCCTCCTTGCCTTGCACCATCATCCCTTTTGTCATTTAATCACTCCTGCCCTCCACCCTATCAGAGACCTTCCCTTTTGTTATTTCCTCCACACCCCTTCCTCCTACCCCACCCCCACCTACCCCCCGCCCCTCACCACTTTCCCTGCCTCTGTACTTGCTTAAAAACAGTTTAATCTTCAACTTCTACCAGTTCTGACGAAAGGCCATCGACCTGAAATGTTCACTCTGTTTCTTTCTCCACAGAGGCTGCCTGACTTGCTAAGTATTTCCAGCATTTTCTGTTTTTATTACAGATAGACAGGGCTATCGAGAAACAGTTACAGGGAATCAGTACGATCCAGTAAAGATAGACAGGGCTATCGAGAAACAGTTACAGGGGATCAGTACGATCCAGCACAGATAGACAGGGCTATCGAGAAACAGTTACAGGGAATCAGTACGATCCAGTAAAGATAGACAGGGCTATCGAGAAACAGTTACAGGGGATCAGTACGATCCAGTAAAGATAGACAGGGCTATCGAGAAACAGTTACAGGGAATCAGTACGATCCAGTAAAGATAGACAGGGCTATCGAGAAACAGTTACAGGGAATCAGTACGATCCAGTAAAGATAGACAGGGCTATCGAGGAACAGTTACAGGGAATCAGTACGATCCAGTAAAGATAGACAGGGCTATCGAGAAACAGTTACAGGGAATCAGTACGATCCAGTACAGATAGACAGGGCTATCGAGAAACAGTTACAGGGGATCAGTACGATCCAGTAAAGATAGACAGGGCTATCGAGAAACAGTTACAGGGGATCAGTACGATCCAGCACAGATAGACAGGGCTATCGAGAAACAGTTACAGGGAATCAGTACGATCCAGTAAAGATAGACAGGGCTATCGAGAAACAGTTACAGGGGATCAGTACGATCCAGTACAGATAGACAGGGCTATCGAGAAACAGTTACAGGGGATCAGTACGATCCAGTAAAGATAGACAGGGCTATCGAGAAACAGTTACAGGGAATCAGTACGATCCAGTAAAGATAGACAGGGCTATCGAGAAACAGTTACAGGGAATCAGTACGATCCAGTAAAGATAGACAGGGCTATCGAGGAACAGTTACAGGGAATCAGTACGATCCAGTAAAGATAGACAGGGCTATCGAGAAACAGTTACAGGGAATCAGTACGATCCAGTACAGATAGACAGGGCTATCGAGAAACAGTTACAGGGAATCAGTACGATCCAGTACAGATAGACAGGGCTATCGAGAAACAGTTACAGGGAATCAGTACGATCCAGTACAGATAGACAGGGCTATCGAGAAACAGTTACAGGGAATCAGTACGATCCAGCACAGATAGACAGGGCTATCGAGAAAGTCACTGGTGTGCAGTGTTAACCAGTAAAGATAGACGGGGCTGTCGAGGAACAGTCATGAGGGTGAGGGGGGGGCGGCATCTCTGTATCAAGGGAAAGATTTATTAAATATAGCCTTCATTCTGTTGACCTCTACAGAATGAGTCAGTGACAGGTTTACAAAAGCAGCAACAAATTGGACTTTGGCACATTAGAAGTAAGGGTAAAAGATGACTAGTGTTGCCTAACGGAATATTTCCGATTGAAGACTAAAACTACAGAGATTTCTCTTCCCCTCATACAGAACTGTGATATGATGATCAAATGTCCTCACTGCAAAATCAGCTATCAATGATTAGCAGGAGGCAGACAATCTCACAATTCCTCTTAACTTAATAGCACTCTAAAATGAGATCCCATCACACCCAGGTGGTGAAATATATCAAAATAAAAGCACACCCAGGCTGCCCGATGGATAGTCAAAACTGACTGTATTTATTCATTCCCACTGTACCCTTTTGCTCTATGTATCATTCTATGTTGTAATTTACCCGTAACAGACATTAAAAGAGTTTGATCAAAAAGTAAGTTTTGATTAGGGAACTGGATAGTGTAGTGATTTGGAACAGTGTCTTTTTGCCTCTAGATTCAATTCAAGACCAAATTGTTGGGAATGAAAGAAAGCATGCAAGAGACTTTGTCATACCTGCCTGACCCTCCCTCAGACGTGTCGCCACTGCTTGCTCCTCTCGATTGTGTTCGCATGGTGATACCTCCAACTCTCTTACTCTGGAGTTGGATCACTGTTTCATTTTGTTTCCATTCTTAGATTTCCCTTTCTGCCACCAGCGCCCACCAGCTTCTCTTTCAGTGTTGGAATCTCTTTGGCTTTAACCTTTATTAGTTTCTTAAACTAAATAGCGGCATTGTCACTGTTTGTGGCATAACCGTGGAAAAGTAAATGCAAGTGGAGCATGCTTAAGAGGAAAAGACGACTTTGGACCCATGGTCCCCAAAGCTCTCCACCAGTGGGGGTTTTCCTCACCTCATGTCTGGGCCTGTTGTAGTCTAATTGATAGAGATTGATTGCTATGATTCGTCAACTCCATTATCATTCTATCATGTGACTACCAGGGTGGTAAAAGGAGAACTAGATGGACCTCGGTCTTTTTCTGTCTAGTAATTCCTATGTTCCTAAAAATGAAAATAGTATCAAGCCTCCACTATGAAGGGATTCGCAAAATTTCACATGTTCCCCCCACCCCGAAGATTTATTGGAGTTATTAAAGAAACCCTGGTGTGACTGTTTTAAAAAATCCAAGGTCTCTCAAAATGGCTGCAGTCAGACACATAGCCGAGGACCGGCAGATTTGAAATTGCATTCTCAACAACTTGGCAGGCTTCGTGTCTCAGACAGGTTTCTTTAAACAATGCAGTTGCATCCTAGCCCTGAGGCAAGCTATCAACATGGCCGGCCAACACATCAAAATTCGAGCAGGAAGTGATCGCAGGACAAAAGGTGAACCATCAAGGTACATTCGGAACAATGGTAAAGCAGTTAGCGAACAGATCGATACAGGAAATGGCCATTAATGTAAATGGGCCAGAGATGGGGTCCTTTGTCTTACGTTTCGTGCTTAAATCAAACAATGAAGCAAGCTGATAAGGTATGAAAAAACCTGTTACCAAGAGGGTATAACTGGGGCTGCCCAGTATATCTCTCTCTGGCTGTTCTCTTCGCCTCTTGGCCCTGTCCTGTCTGTCTGCTAGCAACTAAGAAGGAAGCCATTCAGTAAACCTCGCAACCACATGTCGACGGCAGCAGCAGGCACAGGGGCCAGGCCTTTTCATCTGTTTTCACCGGTGAGCATTAATTTTCTGGCCGCCACAAGACAACCTAGCATAAGTGTAAGGTTGGGGGTTAAGGGATATTGCTAAACTTGTGATTTTAGAATTTTCCCTCGATGTGTCCGTTTCTTTCAACCCGATAAGTGTAAGACTGTATTACATCCATAGCGATTTCTTTTTATCTTCTGTATTATACTGTTTACCTTGTAGTTTTAGTTTGCTTATTAATAAACATTGGTTTTCCTTGTACCAATCCACTGGTCTGTTTGTCTGTCTTTGTTACCACTCGATAAGTCCTCAGCTCAGAATCAGGAAGGGGTAAGCGATTCGCAACCGCACTGCGGGCAGGGCAGCTCAGGAAAACATAACTGGCTGACCTATTATAAGCCCGAGAAACAGTAAAAAAAGAAACCCCTTACAGAAATGGCGAGTCAGGCAGGAGCTGAGGCGAAAGTGTGTAACAAGACAGACAGTGGTGCGGAGGAGGAATCCGCAATGGAGATAAGGTTGTCTGCCTATGTGTGCGGCAAGGTAAATATCGCGAAAAAGTGGGTGGGCGATATGTTAAAGGCCGAGCGTCCCATAGATGCAGCCATCCAGTGGACAGCAAGTAAACAGTATAAGAAAAGTATTGAGAAGGCGGTCTGGCTCTTGTGTTTTAAAAAGCAGGTCTTTGTACTAGACCATGCTGTAGCAGTACAAGCAGCCAAGATTAAACAGTTGACCCTAGAGCTGCAGGAAAAGACAGCAGCCGAAGAGCAAGGGGTAGCAGCGCTCCAGGCAATAAGCCAAGAAAGGGCTCAGATGGCAAGGGACCACCAGGCAAAGGTAGAGCGCCTGGAATACCAGATCGCTGAGCTCAAAAGTAGCACTAGGGGTAGAATGGAACACCTGGAATGCCAGGTCAGAGAGGCGAGAGGCAGTGAGGTTATGTTAATGGATAAGATCCACAGCCTCACGCAAGAATTAAAAGAGCAGGAGGAGAAAGTAGGCGAGGTAAAGGCAGCATATAAGCTGGCCTGCGCCCAGGGGTTTGAGGACACAGATCATGGCCCCTGCAGGCAAGAAATAGAACGTTTGGGCATGGCCTTAGCGAGGGCGAAGGGCATGGTATGCCTCCTTAGCCCGAAGGCGGGCCAGTCGGATTTTACCGGCAACCCAAGCAGGGAAGTCCCACAGGCAGCTCCCAGAACGACACTGGTTAGGGAACCAGAGGCTTCACGGCCATCACCCATAGCCCTGAGTTTTCAGGAGGTCTGGCAGCAAGCGGGGGTGGAGGATGAAGCATTAGGGGAGACCCAGCAAGCCCTGGTAGATAGACCAGGACCGGGACCAGTGTACCCCCTCCGACAACGGAGGTACGGCCCGCCCGCCGATGGCGAGGACCTAGGGGCCATCCAGAACCAGTTTGTAGTGCCGCATGGCACCCCACAGCTCAGGGCCATGGTTAGCCATATCCCTAAGCTTACAGTGGAGGGAGACCCCTCTCTACACTTCCGTGAGATAGAGCAGGCAGCGTGCGTTAATGACTGCGATGAAGCAGAACAAGCAAAAATGCTGCTGTTTTCTCTGGGGGGTGACCTCCTCCAAACCTTATCAGATGAGTGCAAAAGGGGGCAGAAAGATTACGAGGAGTTAAGGGATGAGATATTGGAGGCCATGGGACTAAATGATGGGAGTCCGTTCGCCCGGGTGGGAAGAACGGTACAGCTCCCTGGAGAGTCCCCACAGGCTTTCGCAGACAGGCTGTGGCCAGTCTACCGGAGCGCATGCCCGGGAATGCCAGGGCGGACACTCCTGAACAGAGATCAATTAGCCCACTGGCTCCGCTGTCTCATGACAAACTGCCTGCCCCAAATTCGAACACGAGCTGCGGCTTGGTTTGACCCCCGTAGCCCCCAGACCACCGAGGAAACGGTGATCCGCCAGCTCACGATAGCATTTAAAAATATCAGGGGTATCGAGACGCCCCAACCCAAGGGGAAAGTCCACGAGGTTAAATCAGGGGCCCAGCATAAAAGGGAATGGCACCAGGAAGGGAATCGTCCCGCCCAGGCTAAGTTAAACTGCTATGGGTGCGGGAAGAACGGCCACTGGCGCAAAGATTGTAAAAACCCCTGGAAGGATACCAAGGGAAAAAATCCCACCGCCCCAGCCCAAAAGGCAGCGACGGGGGAGGTAGAGACAGGAATTGCCCCCGCTGCCATGGAGTCATTTTTTGAGGCCATGCGATCTTTTATGGCCAGCCAGGGAAGAATAGCAGCCACTACCGGTGTGGTAGCTCCCTCAGACCCCCATGACGATGCCCCGCTATGACTAGAGAAGAAAGCGCAGATCGGCCAGCAGGAAGTTAAATTCCTGGGCCTGACCGTCCGCGCAGGGGAAAGAGCCATAGACAAGGCTCGGAGGGAAGCGGTCCAAGAGCTACCAGTTCCCAGTACTGTGGAGGTGAAAAAGCAGGCAGCTGGGATCCAACCCGAGGTTAGAAATCCCCAGCTCCCAGCAGCTCCCAGCTCACAGGCAGCACCTGCAGGTGCAGTCAGGGGAGGAGTCACCCAGACCCCTGTCCAAACCAATCCCCCTCTCTTCTGGGACTCAGGTGGGGAGGAGGAGGAGCCCGAGGCAGTTAGCCCCGCCCCCGACTCAGGTTTTGAACCTGGAGAGGAAGACTCTCAGCCACCGGCAGCAGGCAGAGAAGGGTTGCCTGTCCCCAGCTCAGACTAGGGAAGGGAGGAGCCACAGGGGAAAAGCCCCCAGCCAGCGAGGGCTGCGACCCACAGCAAGGGTCCGCTCGCCAGGGTAGCCCCACCAACAGCACTTCCTAGGAGGTCCCCTCGGACACCCCAGCCTAGGAAGGCATGGTCGCCGGCTCCCCAGTTTAAAAGGGCTACCTCCCGTGCTAAAGTTAAGTCGAAAGACAAAGGTCCTCAGCCAGCAGTCGCGGGCTGTGAGGGACCGGAAGTAAAGGTCAGTACAGCCATGCCGCAGGAAGCAGCCTGCAGCAGTCCTGACAGAATTTGAGCTGGCCGCTCGGAGACGGGCGGCGGATGTATATAACTTTAGCAGTTAAGTTTGTAGTTTTAAGTTAAGATGTATAGGTTTATTATAAGGTGTGGAACCGTAATGTAATTTTAAGATGGAACCGTTCCAGTGTTGTCTACGTGAGCCGAGGTCGAGGGACCCGCTCACACTTCACCCGAGCCAGGCAGCCTATAGGGAGCCCGGCTAGATGTTCTTTATCTTTTACAGGGAATGTTCGGAGGAGTGATCCTGCTCGCCCTGTCTGGACTGAGCCTCACGAGAAGGGGCGATACCGAGGACCACCACATCTTCGGATGCTCCGGAAAAACGGCGCCCCTCGCCCACGATGGGAGTGGCCTACGCGAGGCGGATGAAATCGCCTTGTACACTCACGAGGGGAGCTGGCCCGGATGGCTGGGGTCAAATTCGACCCAGTACTCAAGCCAGGCCGGTTTTTCATACAGGGAGACCTCCCTCCAGTGCCCGAGGATACGAATTATCACCCCAAGGATTAGCGTCACCGTGGGAAAAGGAATATGTTTGACATGTAAAGGCAATGTTCCCCTGGATAGGTGGTGGTGGCTTAGGAAATTAAGTAAGGATATGGGGAACCCCAGGGTAGAGTGGGAAAGGTTAGGGAATAACACCCACAGGACCATCACAGGGACCCAGGGAGGGTTAAGTGTGTGCTGGGACAAATGGTGGGAACCGGATCAGGGGATCTATGTCTGTATGTGGGGTTCAGAGAAAGTCTGCCCCACAGGCATTTCCATCATTTTCCACAGCCAGTGGCAAGATAACGGGAGGGGGATGGACTGGGAATCGCGCCTGAGCGCATGCGTGATCCCATACTCCCCAATCTCGGTTAATGCCACTGAATTAGTAACCCGCCCCCGACAGCCCCTGCCCACGACTGTGACGTCACGTATGATAGTAGAGGGATGCCCCGCCACCACCAAGGGACCAGGGAACGGCTTGGTGCTAGTACCTACAGACCAGGCACTGTATCAAGGGGTGCACTACGCGGTAGCCTCCGTGATTTTAAACCTCACCGAGATACACCTACCCGCGTGGTGCCCCTCAGAGACCGCGCAGTTGTATCAAGCCCTCTTAAAAGAGATGTTCCGTAAATTTTATCAGTTTGATTTTTCAGACGTTGACAGAACCAGACTATATACCCACGAGCTTTTGGACGGGATTGGGAGACAAAGAAGGGGTGTTTTTAACGATGTCTTAACTGGTTTTAACACAGGGTCTTCTGTCATCAACAGCTTAGATGACATCGAGCTGCAGACCCAGATTAATGGTTTAAAAACGCAATTTAAGCCGGAAGACAGGGTGGAGAACATTGGTGTCATTCAGGGGGGTGCACACGTTCGTTTCACAGCGGTCCCGCCCTACGTCATAAAGTGGGAGCACGGTATGACGGGTACTGACCTCTCGGGGTGCCAGAGCCGGGGATCACACATAATCCTGTGTCCCCAGCACTTGAACACCTATAGTGCGGGTTCAGAGCTGCTGACGCGAAGCCTATAAACTGCACCATGGAAGCCATGGCACAAGGCCATGTTCCCCCACAGGTGGCGTATATAGGAGGTGGGACATATTGCATCACCACAGCAGCGTCTCACTACCAGCATGGTCAGCACAGCTGGTGTGCGGTGAGTGACAGCAGTTTCTGCTTTAAACCCGAGGCAGAAGTTCAAGTGGCACAGACACGAATTGTCCCCATCCCTGAACCATCCACTGTTCACCTCACTGTGAAAGAGAATTTCACCAACCTCCAAAAGTATGTAGCCCACTTCGGCTACCAGATCCCCCCTCTCCCAGAACACCTCGTTAAATTATTAAAAGCAGTAGGGGTGTCCCAAAAACACTTTTACACGCTGGAACAGAAGACTGTCCAGATAGGGGCCGATATTCTGAGTATTACGACCCCACCCTGGTGGGACATCTTTGAGAATATAGAGGTCCCCTCCTGGATTCATCTGGCATCACATGTGCTCGTAACCTGTCAGCTCGGGATCGTCCTCTACCTGGTTTGCGTCCAGTGTAGGAATAGGGGTCTCGAGGTAGTAGTTAGAACACAAAGGGTATGGAAGGACCAGTATGCTCGGGTAGACGAAACACCCGTGTGAGTTCGGGGACGCATCCCTTGCGAGTGATGGCAGCCTGTTTCATTATTTTAATAAAGATGGTCCCTTCCGTTTGTTGTTTTCAATAAAGTAATGTTTACGTTTTGATGTTATTTTGAATAAAGATTGTTCATTGTTGTGTTGTATAGTATGCGAAATACTGTTTCATCCCAAGTGGTGCAGGGGTATTTGGACCCCTCCGTGCTGGGATTGTTGTAATTCAACCTTGTTTTCTATCCGAATGCCTGCCATACACTGGGGTTCTCTCCAAGTAAGGGAATGTATGTGTCGAGGGATTAGGGATAGGTAAATAAAGGGGAAGGTTGTTTGCGACAGTCAGAAATCTTTGCTCACCTTGCATGGACACTTCAAGCAAGTTTAAGTATCCACAGGGGGGAGTGAAGGGATTCGCAAAATTTCACATGTTCCCCCCACCCCGAAGATTTATTGGAGTTATTAAAGAAACCCTGGTGTGACTGTTTTAAAAAATCCAAGGTCTCTCAAAATGGCTGCAGTCAGACACATGGCCGAGGACCGGCAGATTTGAAATTGCATTCTCAACAACTTGGCAGGCTTCGTGTCTCAGACAGGTTTCTTTAAACAATGCAGCTGCATTCTAGCCCTGAGGCAAGCTATCAACATGGCCGGCCAACACATCAAAATTTCGAGCAGGAAGTGATCGCAGGACAAAAGGTGAACCATCAAGGTACATTCGGAACAATGGTAAAGCAGTTAGCGAACAGATCGATACAGGAAATGGCCATTAATGTAAATGGGCCAGAGATGGGGTCCTTTGTCTTACGTTTCGTGCTTAAATCAAACAATGAAGCAAGCTGATAAGGTATGAAAAAAACCTGTTACCAAGAGGGTATAACTGGGGCTGCCCAGGATATCTCTCGCTAGCTGCTCTCTTCGCCTCTTGGCCCTGTCCTGTCTGTCTGCTAGCAACTAAGAAGGAAGGCCATCCAGTAAACCTCGCAACCACATGTCGACGGCAGCAGCAGGCACAGGGGCCAGGCCTTTTCATCTGTTTCACCGGTGAGCATTAATTTTCTGGCCGCCACAAGACAGCTTAGCATAGGTGTAAGGTTGGGGGTTAAAGGGGATATTGCTAAACTTGTGATTTTAGAATTTTCCCTCGATGTGTCCGTTTCTTTCAACCCGATAAGTGTAAGACTGTATTACATCCATAGCGATTTCTTTATCTTCTGTATTATACTGTTTACCTTGTAGTTTTAGTTTTCTTATTAATAAACATTGGTTTTCCTTGTACCAATCCACTGGTCTGTTTGTCTGTCTTTGTTACCACTCGATAAGTCCTCAGCTCAGAATCAGGAAGGGGTAAGCGATTCGCAACCGCACTGCGGGCAGGGCAGCTCAGGAAAACATAACTGGCTGACCTATTATAAGCCCGAGAAACAGTAAAAAAAAGAAACCCCTTACAACTATGCCTCTGTAACATCTACAATATGTATCGTGACACATGCCTAAGGTACACAATAACATCTTCCAAAAAGAGGAAGTGTTTCTGTTTAAAAGCTCATTGATACTGAAACATGAGAGACCAGGCAGAATTCCAGAATAGAGACCAAAACAATGAAACCAGGTGGGCACGCTCTGAGATTACAATGGTTCATCACATTTGATCAATAACAACGTACGATTAATTATCGTAGATAAGAGATTTGTGAGGATCTGCTCCTGGTCTAGGGCCTCAATGGGTCACATCTCATCTCTAAATCAGAAGGTTGTGAGTTCAAGTCCCACTCCAGAAACTTGAGCTTCCAGTGCAGTACTGAGGGAGTGCTGCAATGTCGGAGGTGCCGTCTTTCAGATGTGACATTAAATTTGAGGCCCCGTCTGCCCTCTCAGGTGGAAGTAAAAGATCCCATGACACTATTTCGAAGAAGAGCAGGGGAGTTCTCCCCGGTGTCCTGGCCAATATTTATCCCTCAACCAACATCATTAAAAACAGGTTATATCGTCATTATCTCATTGCTGTTGGTGCAAATCGGCTGACGTGTTTCCTACACTTCAAAAATAGTTCATTTGCTGCAAAGCGCTTTGGGACGTCGTGAAAGGCACTATATAAACGCAAGTCTTTCTTTCACACTAGACAGTATCGTTGATGGGACGTAGGACTATAACAATATAGGGCCAATTCTGCAACCCATGCTCCCATCTATCAAGCTTCCATACCAGTAGTGGAACTTGGAAATGGTTGCAGTTCAGAATAAGACCATGAGAGGCAAAGTTACCCTTTGTGTTCTCGTTCTGAACTTCAGTCTTAGATCTTTGCCAATGAATGCAGCACTGAAATAGAAAAAATAAATAGTTCCAGTAGAGAGAGATTTGAGGGGCAGGTAGAATAGAAACTTTTTACACTGAGGTTGAATCGACCAGTTCAATGGAAGGTCAATGGGTCTCAGTTTGGGCTTTAGAATTCCCATTCTCTTACTTATATATGTTTTCTTCCTCTTTAGTTTACTCCTTATATTCCCTTAATTTAAGACGTGTACTATTGATCCAAGTACCTGAATATAAGCCACAAACAATTCCCTCATGACCATAAATTGCCTCCCAACAGCACAAGTTCCCAGCCAAAAGTTCCCAAATCAGGCAGGATTCATTGGAATTTAACAAATGCATTTTTTGCTGGGAAAATCTAAAGGTAGATTTTCAACTTTTGGGTGCAAAATTGGCGATGCGGATCGACCACCTGCTAAAGAAACCAACTGATTTTCATTTCCACAAAGCCCGGGCGGCAAGTAGAAAATCTACTCTGAATAGTCTGAGAGGGATTTCATTATATATTTGCTTGGCAGTCACTTGGCAGATCAGACTGAGTGCAGCATTCCAATTTTGAGGCACAGAAAGATGATGTTAGTTTTATCACATAGTTTATAAAGATTATAGTCACGTCCCAGCCAATGAAGTACCCCAATGTCATCAAATTGCTCCTCATGGAGTTTTCATTATAAGTGTTATTTTGATGACAAATTTACCAACAGTTTTAATATCAAAATCATTTCAGTAAAGATTGTTTCACCTCACTCCTTTAGAAGGTTTCTCTGAAAAGCATGCAGACAATCGCTCTACGCAAACACAAAAATATCAACCTTTACAATCCTCATGAAACAGGACCAATGCAGAGTAACATATCAAGTTACGTATCAAATACTCCGACATTTACCGCCGTTCCTTCATTGTCGCTGGGACAAATTCCTGGAACGCCCCACCAAACAGAATTGTGGGAGTACCTTTACCACACGGACTGCAGCAGTTCAAGAAGATGGCTGCCACTACCTTCTCACGGGCAGCTAGGGTTGGGCAACAAATGCCGGTCTTGCCAATGATGCCCATCGGAGTCCAATCTGCATATCGAAAGCGGGACCCTGCTGCCTTCCGATGGGTGTCCTGTGCGCATGCTAAAAGCAGCAGGTTAAAATTTCATCCCGCGGTCCTACAGTGGGACCAGAGAGGGTAAGTCATTGCCCCAATTTTAACTGCCCACCAGTCTGGTTTCCATTCAGTTACCCAGCCAAAAAAATCCTTACAATTACAGAATGAACAACCCTTACCCTGCTGAATTCCTAGCGCAATACGTCATGTAACCAACCAAGGAACAGGCTATTTTAGATCTTGTATTGTGTAATGAGACAGGGTTAATTAGTAATCTCACAGTAATGGATCCCATAGGGAAGATGATCATAATGTGATGGAATTTCACACTGAGAGTGACATACTTAAGTCTGAAAATAGAATCTTAAACTTAAATAAAGCCAATTACATAGGTGCGAGGGGCGAGTTGGCTAATGTAGATTGGGAAACTAAATTAAAGGGTATGACGGTAGATAAGCAATGGCAAACATTTAAAGAAATATTTCAATATTCCCAACAAATATACATTCCATTGAGAAATAAAAACTCAATGGGAGGAGTGATCCACCCGTGGATAACTAAAGAAGTTAAGGAGAGTATTAGATTAAAAGAAGAGGCTTATAATGTTGCCAAGAAGAGTAGTAAGCCTGAGGATTGGGAGAGTTTTAGAAACCAACAAAGGACAACCAAAAAATTGATAAAAAGGGAGAAAATAGAATATGAAGGTAAACTAGTAAGAAATATAAAAATGGATTGTAAGAGCTTCTACAAATATGTAAAAAGGAAGAGAGTAGCAAAAGTAAATGTTGGTCCCCTAGAGGCTGAGACAGGAGAAATTATAATGGGGAATCAGGAAACGGCAGATGCATTAAACAAATATCTTGTACCTGTCTTCACAGTAGAAGAAACAAAAAGCATACCAGAAATAGTGGGGAACCAAGGGACCAATGAGAGTGAGGAACTTAAATTATTATCAGTAGAGAAAAAGTACTTGAGAAACTAATGGGACTAAAAACCAATAAATCCCGTGGACCTGATGGCCTACATCCTAGGGCTGCAGAGATAGTGGATGCATTGGTTGTGATCTTCCAAAATTCCTTATATCCTAGATTGGTCCCAGTGGATTGGAAGGTAGGAAATGTAACCCCGCTATTCAAGAAAGGAGGGAGAGAGAAAATAGGGAACTACAGACCAGTTAGCCTGACATCAGTCGTTGCGAAAATGTTGGAATCCATTATTAAGGAAGTGGTAACAGGGCACTTAGAACATCATAATATGATTAGGCAGAGGCAACATGGTTTTATGAAAGGGAAATTGTGTTTGACAAATTTATTAGAGTTTGTTGAGAATGTAACTAGCAGAGAATTTGTACAATTACACCATGAACAATCTTTACCCTGCTGAAACAAACTCCACAGTTAAACAATAAGCTGATTCTCCAAACAGATGCTTCCAATGAGAAGCAGCTTTTGCAGGATGCGCCAGCCAAAAAATTAATGGATGGAAAATCAGAAGATGCAGGCCCATGATTTCCCGACCAGTGCTCCCTGTGATCGCCACTTCTTGTCAGGAATATCCAATCATGGAATCAGCCCGAGTGAGCAATACTAACTTTGCTGAATGGTACATTACTTATCGTGGAGCTTTCCTCATTCTCTGAGAGAACTTCAACTTCCATTTATAAATTGCTGCCATCCAACATAGGAAAACCAATCGGAACACTGACTTTTTAAGAAATTTATTCCCTGAGGGACAAGTTGGAATGGGCCCGGGTGGGATAGGCCTTCAGCTCATTGCTTGGAAAAGCATACATTACAACCATTAGCTTTTTAAGCTGACTGTCAGCTTTTCACACCGGGGTTGGAGGTTGAGGATTGGTGGTTGGAGGCTGGAGGTTGTCAATATAAATCTATCACATCAGTCAGAATGCACAACCAGAGGCTTTCAGAACCAATCAGATTATTTGCAAGGAGATTATTTGCTGATAGGACAAACTTTTTCTCCCACTATTGGTTACAAAGAAATTTGAGGCAGAAAAATTTTAAGATGAGCTGATGGTTACTGAGCATCGCAGTTACAGATGTTTTTATTTAGTGTTAGTCCCCAAGTAGGTTCGACAGGAATTTCCACAAGGGTTCTCCCTATCAGCCACTGTAACTTTGGTGGAAATTGTAAGAAACCCACAACAACGGAATTTCTTATGATCGTCCTCTGAAGTTACATTGGTTGGACAGGAAAATCACAAGCAAATTCCCAGCAATTATACATAACAAATAAGCTGCTAATGCAATCTTTAATTTTCCTCAGGGAAGTTTATGAGGCATTGTTGCCTTACATGAAGACTTATTTTCTCCAAGATCAGATGCAGGTGCTTTTTGAGATTAGAAAAATATTCTCTGGTGTGAATGCATTAACTGACTTCACTCAGCCTTCCAATTACTCCATGGGTGAAATTGCTAGGATTTGGAAATAAAGAGTGGGATAGAAATGGTAATGAACTTTACTTAATTTAGGTGGCTCAGTGGTAGCTCTTTCACCTTTGAGCCAGCAGGCTGTGGGTTCAAATCCAGCTCTAGAGACTTAAGCACATAATCCAGGCTGACACTCCAGTGTAGTACTGAGGGAATGCTGCACTGTCTTTCATTAAACTGAGGCCCCGTCTGCTCTCTCAAGTGGATGTAAACGAGCCAACGGCACTATTCGAAGAGCAGGGGAGTTCTCCCTGGTGCCCTGGCATTTTCTAATCCCTCAGCCAACGTCACTAAAACAGAGTATCAGATTGGCTGCCATGTTTCCGCCATTACTACACTTCAAAAGTACTTAATTGGCTGTAAAGCACTTTGGGACGTCCAGAGGTCATGAAAGGAACTATATAAATGCAAGTCTTTCTTTCTTTAATTTAAAGAAATTATACCGATATGCCCATACAGTCCCCACCACTTAAAACGTCCACGTTTAAAACAGGCAATCACTTACATTGACCAAAAAGCAATAACCATTATCCATTTGCACTAGCATCAATGTCAAAGTGGCCGGTTATAGTGTCTTAAGGTCTCCATTTATTCGAGCAGAAACAGCTGTGCTTACTCATTAGTTTGTATCTTTTTAAGGTGCATCAAATGCAAGAACAGACATAAGTGAGTAAATAAGTAAATTACACCTTGTGAATGTTCAATTACCGTTTGCGTATTTCAGCCCTTCTAATCCCCTCTAAGTGCCGTGGAGTTTCTGTTGTAAACTGTCTGTGTAACCTGAATTTCCCTGTGTCCATTGCATGCGTATTTTGGCTACAGCTCCGGACCCAAGCCCATCACTTCTCCCTCCATCATCTCTCCCCTCCCTATCTCTGCAACCTCCTCCAGCCCTAAAACCTTCTGAGATCTCTGAACTCCTCCAATTCTGGCCAATTTTCATCACTCCACCATTGGCGGCCATGCCTTCAACTGCCTGGGCCCTAAGCTCTGTAATTACCTTCCTAAACCTCTCCACCTCTCGCTCCTCCTTTAAGTCATTCCTTAAATCCTACCTCTTTGGCCAAGCTTTTGGTCGCCTGTCCTGATATATCTTCATGTGGCTCGGTGTCAAATTTTGTCTGATTACACTCCTGTGAAGCGCCTTGGGACGTTTTACTACATTAAAGGCTCTATATAAATGTAAGTTATTGTTACTGACTGTAGTTTAAATAAAGCTGCAGGTCAAAGTGATCTTTTGTCTTGGCGTAATCCTTGTCTGAGGTGCCCGGTTTCCATTGGCAGCAGCACGGCCTGGGTACTGGGCAGGAGCCCTCCCAATTGTTGGGCTCTTTGGGTTCTGAGGCTGACTAGCGGCGGTTGATCCTGGTCACCTTGTTGCCGCAGGCCGGGTTGGCCGCCAGCTCCAGGATCTCGGCGGTGAGGGTACTCGAGAACAGTAGCCAGATGGATGAGAGCTCCGGGCCCCCTGTCACGTTCAGTGTAGTGGCCTCTTGCGCGGCAACCGGTGAATGCGGCCAACGGGGAACTGAAACCCACTCTGGATGCACGAGTCTTCGCTTTGGCGCACCGCTTCCCTCCGGTTTTATCGCCAGCAGATATCTTATCGTTTTAGCTCTCCATAACCGTCCACCTCGAGTTCACAAACGGTAACCGTCAAGACACACACGCACCGTCACCCCCAGGTCTCGGGTGGTGTGTGTTTCTTTTCTCAATTGCCAAAGGCATCCAGTGCTCAGCAGCCAAAACGGAATGCACCGTGCACATTCCCGCTCCGCGGCAAACAGCTGCTCCATGCTGGTCAGAGTGGAGCTACACAGAAGGTGCATTCTTATTGATTACTGTAACAGCGCTAACCCCCGTCATACCGACAATCGCGCATAGCAGGTAAATGGTACTCCCACGAAGCGGTACAGATTGCATCTTACTACACAGTGGACAGTTGTTTATTTATACACAGGTGGTTAAAGTCCCCTTGTTAGCCTGGAGTAACTAAGTATAGAGCAAACACCAATTAATGGCAGTCAACAATTAGAGCAGTCAACATCTGCTGGAAAAAACAAGACCATGTCATTAACGATTGATAAGAGAGGCCAAAGTTCAGCTTCCCATGCCTAATCCTGGAAAACATTTTTACGTGTAGGTTTAGTTAACAGTGTGCACTAATTTTTTGTGTGAACTAATTTTTATTCCAACAGAAGAAAGGTAAGCATTCTTGAAGGATGAAGACTATTTGTTTGGCAATCCTTTATTTTAACAGATGGTGTTAGTCCAATGACGTTTTACTTATTGAAGTCCCGATATCTACATTTATTTTCATATTTTGACAATCCCAAGAGAATTCATGTTTGGCTTGCAAGGTAGAATTACAGTAAATTCCAAAATGTCAGAAAATGCACAAAATAAAGTGTCAAAAATAAAAAAATATTCTGGGGGATGGGATGATATAAGCCCCCAGATCCTCCTAGCGTACATGCTAACCATCTGCCTTCCATGCTAACATCAGTGTTTTGGAGGCCAAATAAACATGTCGGCATCTGCTGACACAAATCAACGCAATTGAGCAATCCTTCCCCTCCAATCCCCCACGCCCATCTCCATCTCCCCATTAGTCTGGGGTCTAATATACTGGACAGGTCCCATCCTCCTTTTCATGCCACTCCAAGTGTCAATGGCCAAGATTGTCGCCTTTGCATACAGTAGGTGAGATCTCGGGTGAGAACAGGGATCCCCATCTACAGTATACAGAGGCTGTATTCCCACCTTTTGCCAGCCTAAGCAACTATCTTTAACCCCTAACCTCTGTTTTCTGTTTTGTAGCCAGCTGGCTATTCATTCTGCTACTTGTCCCCTGACTCCACATGCTCTGACCTTAGTCATGAGTCTACAATGTGGTACCTAATCGAAGGCCTTTTGAAAATTCAAATATATTACATCTACTACATTACCCTTGTCTACTCCTTCTGTTACTCCTTCAAAGAATTCAATAAGGTTGGTCAAGCACAAATTTCCCTTTTGAAATCCGTACTGATTATTCTTTATTGTATTTTCAGTTTCTGGATCTTTTTCTGTTACATCTTTGAGTAAGAATTGGTCTGTAGTTCCCTGGACTGGTTCTATCTCCCTTTTTAAATATAGTAGCCATGATGTGGAGATGCCGGTGATGGACTGGGGTGGACAAATGTAAGGAATCTTACAACACCAGGTTATAGTCCAACAAATTTATTTTAAAATCACAAGCTTTCGGAGGTTATCTGACGAAGGGGATAATCTCCGAAAGCTTGTGATTTTAAAATAAATTTGTTGGACTATAACCTGGTGTTGTAAGATTCCTTACATTTTTAAATATAGGAATCACATTAGTTGTCCACCAGTCCTCTGGCACTGCTCCCTTTTCTAATGAATTTTTACATATATGTAATAGTGCCTTCCCTAACTTCTTTTAATATATGTGGATGCAATCGATCTGGACCAGGAGGTTGTACTGTAAGTTTGATTAGTTTATCAATTATCCCTCCCCTCTTTCTATCTTAAAATGTCTTTATATCTTTTTTGATCTCTTCTTCTAATGTCATGCCCACCATGTTAGTCTCCCTGGTAAATAATGAGGCAAAATAACTATTTGATATTTCTGCCATTTTGCTGTCATTACCTGTGAGTTTATTGTATGTATCCCTTAGTGGCCCTATCCCTATCCTGATTTTTCTTTTGTTATTTATGTGCCTGTAGAATATTTTTACTATGCCTTGATAATTAAATTTCGTAGTTTCTCTTTGCCTTCCTAATTGTTTTTTTAAACTTCTTTCCTAACCTTTCCGTATTCCCTTTTGTCATCCTCTCCTTTGTTGTCTGTGTACTTAATGTATGCCTTTTTCTTTAGTTTCAATTTTGCTCTTATTTCTTTATTCATTAACGGTGTGTCGTTACTGACTGGTTTGATCTTGCTTTTTAGTGGGATATATTTCTCCTGGACTCTATTGATCACCGTTTTAAATGTTTCCCACTGCTGTTCTATTTCTTTGTTTGTCAGTAAATTTTTCCAGTTTATTTTCCCTAGTTCCAGTCTCATCTCCATAAAATCAGCTTTTTTCAATTTATTACTTTGGTCTTTGTCTTACTTATGGCCTTATCAATCTTTATCTTAAACTTTATTATGTTGTGATCGCTATTGCCTAGATATTCCCCAATGCTTTCTTCTCTTATCTGTTCTGGTTCATTTCCCAATATTAGACCTAGCTGTACTTCCTCTCTTGTTGAGCTTTTTATGTACTGGGAAAGAAAGGAGTCCACCACACATTATAAAAACTCCATTCCCCGTACCCCTTTACCTACCTCTTCTTGCCAGTTTATTTGGGGGCTGTTAAAATCTCCCATGATTATTAATCTATGCCCTTTACTCATTTCACATATTTGCTTCCATATTTCTTTCTCCACCTCCTTTCCATTATTAGGTGGTCTGTAGTATACCCATATTAACGTGATCGATCCCTTCTTATCTTTTATTTTAATCCATATGGATTCTGTTTCTATCCTCCTGTTAGTTATGTCCATTTTTCTACTCCCATTATGTTATCTCTAATTAGTAGCTACTCTACTCCCCCCTTCCTTCCCTATCCTTTCTGATTATCTTATAACCTGCATTATTTAGTTGCCAGTCCTGTTCTTTTTGTAGCGATGTTTCAATTAGTCCTTCTACATCTGGTTCCTTGCTAAGGATTAAAGGATTATTGCCTCCAGCTCCCCTGTTTACATTACTGTACAGGCAGTTTAATTCATCTTTAATAGTTATTCCTTTTACTTTATTTTTAACAGTGCTTTTACACTGCTGTTTTATAATTGTATTTGTTCTTTATTCTTTACCCTGGTCTGACCTTTACACTCATCTCCTGTTTCTTTTATCTCAAGCTTTTGTTATTGCTACCAGATACCTCCTCATCTTACTAGTTTGAAGCCTTATCCACAGCCCTATTTATCCTTTCCACTAGGACACTGGTCCAATTCCGGTTCAGGTGGAGCCCATCCCAATGGGTACAGCTCCTTCCTGTCCCAGCACTGGTGCCAGTGTCCCATGAAATGGATCCTCTCCTTCCCACACCAGTCTTTCAGCCACGCAGTCACCTTCCTGATCTGCCTATCCCTATGCCAATTAACATGTGGCTCGGGTAGTAATCCTGAGATTATCACCTGTGAGGTCCTGCTTTTTAATTTTGTTAATTAATTTTTAATGTTGTAATAATATAGACAAAAAGCTGCAGTCCCATATGCCAAGGATGAATTCTTGGACATGGGAGACAAATACTTGACGTTTATTAAAGATTAAATGGTACATATACTAACGACCAACACCAAGGTCACAAACTATAAACACAATACAGCTCAACCCTCCAGATGTCTCCTTTCTTCACCTCTCAACCTACGGCTACAATTTCACTCCATGCATACTGTTACTTGCTGTGCTAATCCTATAGGCCTCAGCATCGATGCCTCTTCTCACAGTCTCCATCTCCATTCTGACATCTTATGGTCTCAAGTTGTACAGAAAAACATTGGTGTTTGAGGGTTAGCAAGGCACAAAAGCAGCAATGCTACCAAAACAACGATATTGAGTCTTCAGCTTAGTGAATCAAAATGTAAACATGTGAAAGCCTGACCCAGCATCAGGCTGCAATTAACCTTTGTGCGGAGGTTGTACTGTGAGTTGCTTTTGCAATCTTTAATTCTAAGATTTAGCTGCAGAACTTAATATTAATGAATTCTTTTCGTAAAATTACTACCCTTACTATTTCTCAATCTTAATCTCTAACACATGGGTCACTGGATTTTCTCTATACAGATTGTCAGAGGCTTGTCAGTGATGGAAGGTAAGAGAGCTGAGAACCAAGTCTTCTTTGGTTAATAAGAGTCAGTTATGATCATTAACCCCTCCTCCTGAGTCTTGTGAACAATTAATGCTATGAGAGGAAATGGAGGGAAGACAAGCCTTTTCTGCAAGGGAAATGAGAGCCAGAGCTAATGTTCAGACAACCCAAATATTACAGAACTCGAGACCCAATGTCCAGACTTCCCAAATATTGAGCACAGAGGTTGGTAAAGACAGGAAGTGAATCTCTAACGGAGTGAATCACTAACAGAGTGAAGACATTCATAAGAACATAAGAACATAAGAAATAGGAGCAGCAGTAGGCCAATCGGCCCCTCAAGCCTGTTCCGCCATTCAATAAGATCATGGCTGATCTGATCCTAACCTCAAATCTAAATTCATGTCCAATTTCCTGCCCACTCCCCGTAACCCCTAATTCCCTTTACTTCTAGGAAACTGTCTATTTCTGTTTTAAATTTATTTAATGATGTAGCTTCCACAGCTTCCTGGGGCAGCAAATTCCACAGACCTACTACCCTCTGAGTGAAGAAGTTTCTCCTCATCTCAGTTTTGAAAGAGCAGCCCCTTATTCTAAGATTATGCCCCCTAGTTCTAGTTTCACCCATCCTTGGGAACATCCTTACCGCATCCACCCGATCAAGCCCCTTCACAATCTTATATGTTTCAATAAGATCGCCTCTCATTCTTCTGAACTCCAATGAGTAGAGTCCCAATCTACTCAACCTCTCCTCATATGTCCGCCCCCTCATCCCCGGGATTAACCGAGTGAACCTTCTTTGTACTGCCTCGAGAGCACGTATGTCTTTTCTTAAGTATGGGCACCAAAACTGTATGCAGTATTCCAGGTGCGGTCTCACCAATACCTTATATAACTGCAGCAATACCTCCCTGTTTTTATATTCTATCCCCCTAGCAATAAAAGCCAACATTCCGTTGGCCATCTTGATCACCTGCTGCACCTGCATGCTAACTTTTTGATTTTCTTGCACTAGGACCCCCAGATCCCTTTGTACTTCAGCTGGGAATTTGGTGAGTGTGGGAATTCACTGGTAAGTAGTGTCTTTTATTTTTATCAAACTGAAATTTTACTTAGTTCAAACTTTATTTACGAACTTTAAAAAGTTGCAAGTCAGTGCTGCAAGTCAGGGGCAGTTAATAGTTAACAGTCAATCAGCTGTAAGTAGGTTCCTGATGAGATATTAATTATTGTGGATGCAACTTAACTAAAGGATTGCAACTAGGGTGTGTCAGAAAGGTATATAGTACCAGGATCTTTGCAAAAGCACAGAGCTTGATAAAGACAGAGTGTGAACCTTTAATGCAGTGAATTGCTATCAGAGTGGGCACTGGGAATTTGGTGAGTGTGGGAATTAATTAAAACTTTTAAAACTTAAATAAAAAATACATACATTTTTTTTAAAAGTCTAAGTAATCACTAATTAATTTGAAATCAAGCTAAATCCATTTATTAAATATAATCTAGATTTCAAGTGATTCTATTAGTTCTTGAAATGTCCCAGGCTGAATATAGAAAGTTCAGAGGGGAAGTGAAAAAGGAAATAAGAGGGGCAAAGAGAGAGTATGAGAATAGACTGGTGGCTAACATAAAAGGGAATCCAAAAGTCTTCTATAGGTATGTAAACAGTAAATGGGTAATAACAGGAGGGGTGGGACTGATTAGGGACCAAAAAGGAGACCTACTCATGGAGGCATAGCTGAGGTACTAAATGAGTACTTTGCATCTGTCTTTACCAAGGAAGAAGATGCTGCCAAGGTCACAGTAAAAGAGGAGGTAGTTAAAATACTGTATAGGCTAAAAATTGATAAAAAGGAGGTATTAGAATGGCTAGCTGTATTTAAAGTTGATAAGTCACCCAGTCCAGATGGGTTGCATCCTAGGTTGCTGAGGGAAGTAAGGGTGGAAATTACGGAGGTACTGGTCATAATCTTCCAATCATCGTTAGATACTGGAGTGGTGCCAGAGGACTGGAGAATTGTAAATGTTACACCCTTGTTCAAAAAGGGTGCAATGATAAACCCAGCAACTACAGGCCAGTCAGTTTAACCTCAGTGGTGGGGAAACTTTTAGAAACGATAATCTGGGACAAAATTAATAGTCACTTGGACAAGAGCAGGTTAATTAAGGAAAGCCAGCATGTATTTATTAAAGACAAATTGTATTTAACTAACTTGATTGAGTTTTTTGATGGGGTAACAGAGAGGGTCGATGAGGGCAATGTGGTTCATGTGGTGTATATGGACTTTCAAAAGGCATTTGATAAAGTGCTGCATAATAGGCTTGTCATCAAAGTTGAAGCCCTTGGAATAAAAAGGGCAGTGGCAACATGGATACAAAATTGGCTAAGTGACAAGAAACAGAGAGTAGTGGTGAACGGTTGTTTTCCAGATTGGAGAGACGTATACAGTGGTGTTCCCCAGGGGTCGGTGCTGGGACCACTGCTTTTCTTGATATATATTAATGACTTGGACTTGGGTGTACAGGGCACAATTTCAAAATTTACAGACGACACAAAACTTGGAAGTGTAGTGAACAGTGAGGACGATAGTGATAGACTTCAAGAAGACATAGACAGGCTGGTGGAATGGGCAGACACCTGGCAGATAAAATTTAACGCAGGAAAGTGCAAAGTGATGCCTCTCTTCATTCTTCCTACCAAAATGCAATATAAACTAAAGAGTACATTTCTAAAAGGGGTGCAGGAACAGAAAGATCTGGGGGTATATGTGCACAAATCTTTGAAGGGCAGGGTAGGTTGAGAAAGCAGTTAAAAAAGCATTCGGAATCCTGGGCTTTATAAATAGAGGCATAAAGTACAAAAGCAAGGACACTATGATGGACCTTTTATAAAACAATGGTTCGGCCACAATTAGAGTATTGTGTCCAGTTCTGGCACTGCACTTTTGGGTGGATGTGAAGGCCTTAGAAAGGGTGCAGAAGAGATTTACTAGAATGGTTCCAGGGATGAGGGACTTCAGTTATGTAGATAACTAACTGGAGAAGCTGGGATTGTTCTCCTTAGAGCAGAGAAGATTGGGAGGAGATTTGATAGAGGTGTTCAAAATCATGAAGGGTCTAGCCAGTAGAGAGAAACTGTTCCCATTGGCCGAAGGATCAAGAACCAGAGGGCATAGATTTAAGATGATTGGCAAAAGAACCAAAGGTGACATGAGGAAAAATTGTTTTACACAGCGAGTGGTTGTGATCTGGAATGCACTGCCTGAAGGGGTGGTGGAGGTAGATTCAATTGTGGCTTTCAAAAGGGAACTGGATAAGTACTTGACAGGAAAAGATTTGTAAGGTTACGGGGAAAGGGCGGGGGGTTGGGACTGGCTGGATTGCTGTTGCTGAGAACTGGCATGGACTTGATGGGCCGAATGCTGTAACCATTCTATAATTCTATGAAATAAACTACTGATTAAATAAATAAAAACTAGGAACGGCAGTAAAGTCTATGTGTCAGGACTGTAATATGAGAGTTTGTGGACAGCGAGACTTTAACGGATAGCTATATCTGCATGAGACACTCCAACTCAGAGTCCTTGGCCCCAATATTAGGGGGAAGTGGGTTGACAGCAGGGGGGCAATTGGGCGCGTGGCAAACCCGCATGAACTAAACTTAACATTTCCAACGCAATAGCATGTTGATTGATGATGATGATCAACGTCCTCTCCGGGTCTCGTGCCCGGCAGCCAGCCTGATTGACAGGGTGGCTGCCATCAGGAGCTGCAACGTGAGGGGGAGGAGGGGGAAGAGAGAGAGCCAGACGTCATCCGGCGCTGGACTGGAAGACCGGGGGGGAGGAGAGTGGAAGACTGGGGGAAGGAGAGGGGAGACCGGGGGTAGGGGGGGGAAAGATGAAAATGGGGGGACATCGGGATGGTGAAGAGGGGGACATTGGAGCGGGGGACATCAGAGTAGGATTCAAAGGTACGTGCATTTAGTGTTTTAACATCATTGGATGTTTTTTTATTTAATTTATTTAGTTTCTTTCTCTCTGATCTGGCCCTTCACGTTTGGTTTCACCAGGCGTGAATCAGAAGCGGTGGGCAAGCCACCCAGGTAAGTTTAAAAATCTTTCTAATCACTTCATCTGTCGCAGGTAAAGTGCCTTAAGTACCTCAATGAGATACATTTGGCTCTTTAACTTTCAGGCGGGACTTCTGGTTTCAGGTCGCCTGCGCGTACACAGGTGGGTCCCTGGGAAACTCAGAAGCCAGTGGGTTGGAGACCCCAACGCATCTGCATTTGCCTCCTAAAATCACCACCCTTGAGCTGGAGAGCGAGTTAGAGACACTCTGACCCAAAAGGGAGGGGGAGGTAGAGAAGGAGGTCCCGCAGACACTGATCCTATCCAACAGGTCCATGATACCTGTGAGCATATGGATGAAGGCTGCAGGGAGGATGCTGATAGAATGGTGTGGGAAGGAGGGGGTCCATTTCATGGGACATAGACACCAGTACTGGGACAGGAAGAAGCTGTACCGCTGGGATAGGCTTCACCTGAACCGGAATGGGACCAGAGCCCTAGCGGAAAGGATAAATGGGGCTGTGCATCAGGCTTTAAACCAGTAAGATGGGAAGGGAACTGCTAACAATAACAAAAGGTTAAAAATAAAAGAAACAGGAGATGAGTGTAAAGGTCAGACCAAGGTAAAGAATAATGATAACATAAACGGTCAAGGAACAAGTACAGTTATAAAACAGCAGTGTAAAAGCACTTAAAAATAAAGTAAAAGGAATAACTATTAAAGATGAATTAAACTGCCTGTACAGCAATATACACAGTGTCCTAAATAAAACGGGGGAACTAGAGGCAATTTAGTGAGGAACCAGATGTAGTAGGAATAACTGAAACATGGCTACATAAATGTCAGGACTGACAACTAAATATTGCAGGTTATAACATAATCAAAAAGGAAAGGGAAGGAAGAAGGGAGGTGGAGGAGCTGTATTAATAAGAGATAATATAATGGCAGTAGAAAAAAGGGACATCACAAACAGAAGGATGGAAACAGAATCCAAATGTATTGAAATAAACATAAGAACGTAAGAAATAGGAGCAGGAGTAGGCCATACGGCCCCTCGAGCCTGCTCTACCATTCAATCAGATCGAGGCTGATCTTCGACCTCAACTCCACTTTCTCGCCCGATCCCCATATCTGTTGATTCCCTTAGATTCCATAAATTTATCGATCTCAGTCTTGAATATACTCAACGGCTGAGCACGACAGCCCTCTGGGTAGAGAATCCCAAAGGCTGACAACCTTCTGAGTGAAGAAATGTTTCCTCATCTCGGTCCTAAATGGCAGACCCCTTATCTTGAGACTGTGATCCCTAGTTTTAGGCTCTCCAGCCAGGGGAAACAGCCTCTCAGCATCTATCCTGTCAAGCCCTCTAAGGATTTTATGTTTCAATGATATCACCCCTCATTCATCTAAACTCCAGAGAATATAGGCCCATTCTACTCCAGATAAGAAGGGATCGATCATGCTAATAGGGGTATACTACAGAGCACCTAATAGTGGAAAGGAGGTGGAGGAAGAAATAGTTAAGCAAATATGTAAAATGAGTGAAGGACATAGAATAATAATCATGGGAGATTTTAACTATTCTCAAATAAACTGGCAAGAAGAGGTTAGCAAAGGAGTACAGGGAATGGAGTTTTTAGAACATGTGCAGGACTCCTTTCTTACTGAGTAGGTAAAAAGCCCAACAAGGAGAGGAAACACTGATGGTTCTAGTAATGGGAAATGAACCAGAACAGATAAGAGAAGGGGAAGCATAGGGGAACATCTAGGCAATAGCGATCACAACATAATAAAGTTTAAGATAAAGATTGAGAAGGACATAAGTAAAACAAAGACAAAAGTAATAAATTGGAAAAAGTGGATTTTTAAGGAGATGAGAATGGAACTAGGGAAAATAAACTGGAAAAATTTACTGACAAACAAAGAAATAGAACAGCAGTGGGAAACATTTAAAACGGTGATCAATAGAGTCCAGGAGAAATATATCCCACTAAAAAGCAAGAACAAACTAGCCAGTAATGACACACCGTGAATGAATAAAGAAATAAGAGCAAAATTGAAACTAAAGAAAAAGGCATACACTAAGTACACAGACAACAAAGGAGAGGATGACAAAAGGGAATACGGAAAGGTTAGGAAAGAAGTTAAAAAAACAATTAGGAAGGCAAAGAGAAACTACAAAATTTAATTATCAAGGCATATTAAAAGCATTCTACAGACACATAAATAACAAAAGAAAAATCAGGATAGGGATAGAGCCACTGAGGGATACATACAATAAACTCACAGGTAACGACAGCAAAATGGCAGAAATATTAAATAATTACTTTACCTCAGTATTTACCAGGGAGACTAACATGGTGGGCATGACATTAGAAGAAGAGATCAAAAAAGATATAAAGACATTTTAAGATAGAAAGAGGGGAGGGATAATTGATAAACTAATCAAACTTAGAGAGGATAAAACCCTTGGTCTGGATGGATTGCTTCCACGAATATTAAAAGAAGTTAGGGAAGAGATAGCAGAGACATCATTACATATATATAAAAATTCATTAAAAAAAGGGACTAGTGCCAGAGGACTGGAGGACAGCTAATGTGATTCCTATATTTAAAAAGGGAACTAGAACCAGTCCAGGGAGCTATAGATGAATTAGCATAACATCGGTGGTAGGAAAGATAATGGAATCCTTACTCAAAGATGTAACAGAAAAACATCTAGAAACCGAAAATATAATAAAGAATAGTCAGCATGGATTTCATGCTTAACCAACCTTATCGAATTTGTTGAAGTAACAGAAAGGGTAGACAAGGGCAATGTAGTAGATGTAATATATTTGGATTTTCAAAAGGCCTTTGATAAGGTACCGCATAGTAGACTCATGACTAAGATCAAAGCATGTGGAGTCAGGGGACAAGTAGCAGAATGGATAGCAAGCTGGCTACAAAACAAAACAGAGGTTAAGGGTTAAAGGTAGTTGCTCAGACTCGCAAAAGGTGGGAAATGATGTTCCACAAGGATCAGTGCTGGGACCACTGTTGTTCACCATTTACATTAACGATTTGCACTCAGGAATTGGAAGTAAAATTTCAAAATTTGGGGATGACACCAAATTGGGGGGTATAGTTAATACCAAGAAGGACTGACAAAATGCAGGAAGACAATAATGAACTTGGAGAATGAGCATGTAATTGGCAAATGAATTTCAATATAGATAAGTCTGAGGTGGTACATTTTGGTAGGAAGAATAAGGGGACAACATACTGCTTAGATAATAAGAGTCTAAATGGCGCAGAGGAGATACACAAATCACTAAAAGTAACGATGGAGGTGTCAATAAGGCCATTTTTTAAAAAATAAAAGCAAACCAAGTACTGAGGTTCATTTCTAGACTGATAGAATTGAAAAGCAGAGAAGTTATGTTAAACATGTATAGAATCTTGGTTAGACCACACTTGGAGTATTGTGAACCGATCTGGCCTCCATAGGATATAGAGGCACTGGAGAAGGCGCAAAAAAGATTTACTAGGCTGATACCAGAACTGAGAGATTATAGCTATCAAGAAAGATTGACCAGGCTGGGGCTCTTTCCTCTAGAAAAGGGAAGACTATGGGGTGACCTGATAGAGGTCTTTAGGATTATGAAATCAATTGATTGGGTAGACGTAGAGCTGTTTCCACATGCGGGGGAGACCAGAACTAGGGGCCATAAATATATGATAGTTGCTAAGAAATCCAATAGGGAATTCAGAAGAAACTTCCTTACTCAGAGTGGTTAGAATGTGGAACTTGCTACTACAAGGAGTAGTTGAGGCGAATAGCATTTAAGGGGAAGCTAGATAAACACATGAGGGAGAAAGGAATAGAAGGAATATGCTGATAGGGTTAGATGAAGGAGGGAGGAGGCTTGTATGGAGCATAAACACCGGCATGGACCTGCTGGGATGAATGGCCTGTTCCTGTGCTGTACGTTCGATGTAATTCTATGTAACTCCAGAGCTAATATCCAGACTTCCCAAATATTACAGAACTCCAGAGCTAATGTCCAGACTTCCCAAATATTACAGAACTCCAGAGCTAATGTCCAGCCTTCCCACATATTGGAGTAGAAATCCAGAGCCGCCTTGTGCTGAAAAGTTGTCCACATTTCGTGGCCCAATAGAACATCTCAATAATCCCAACAAGCAACTATTTCCGTACTTCACTGCCCAGCAGGTGCCTTGCAATCCCATGACTCTGGGAAGGTAAGCCATTAAGCACGGGACATGAGCTTCGCTGAGCGTATCCACCACCAAAACAATTCAACAACCCAAATGTTGCGGAACAGTCAGAAGAAGTGCTATCCCCCCACTGGAGTCTTAAGGACTCAAGCTTTTTAGGAACAAGACATTTGACCAACAAGCCTTCTGATATATCTCACCATATATGTCAATGTAGCTTATCTAATCATGCAACACATCTAGTTGAACCTATTATTCTTACCACCTCCATCACCTTCTCTGGTAACTTGTTGCATGAGTGAAGAGGCTTCTCCTGGGAACGAGAAGTTAAATGAGCTAGCAGGTGAGGATGCAAATAGGGATGATAACTTGGAATGCAGGTAACACAGACTCTGTTCCATACGGAAGTGCAGACGGCGATGTCAGAACCCAACAAACTCTCAAATCATTTCTGCTCTCGCCGCAGGAAAGGGTGAAAGTGTAAAAGAAGAGAGCAACAACACCGAGGTTCATCAACTGGCCATCCATCCAAGCAAGGTGTAGATAATGGTCAAACTCTCCAGGATTTATCTTAACAATGCTGTTCTCTGCAGACTGTATAAAGAAGAAGTGAGAAAGGAAGAATGAGCAACACATGCCATACTAATTGTTTTTTTTTTGCTACAGCCACACCTACTGTGCTACTGCAAGTACCTTACAAGTGTTTAAACTATTTGATCTGTTACTGGACAGTACATACTGTACAGTGCGTTTCGTAAATGTTTAAACCTGTTTCGATCTGTTACTGTATTCTTTTGCTGTGTAGTTTATTGTTACAAGCTGTTTAAAGCAGTTCACACGCGCCAGTTGCTGTTATACACTGTTGAAATAGACCAATTTATTCTGTGCTAAACAATGTGTGGTGAGTTTTTATTACCAAATGTATCCTGTATTTGCATCAGCGTGGCTGAGTTGACATCACTCTTGCCTCGAAATAAGCAAGCCACAGGTTAAAGCCCCACTGCAGATTTTGAGCATGTAATCTAGCTGCCACTTCAGTGCAGCACTGAGGTGCAGTTGCTTAAATGAGATGTTAAACCAAGGGCCCTTTTCCTGTTGAGCTGGATGTAAAACTCCGTGGCACTATGCAAAGATGAGCAAAATGGTGGTCTGGCCCACATTCCACAATCAACACCAAAAAAACACAGATTATCTGGTCATTTTGTCACATCGACTGTTTGCAAGACTTGCTGTACAAAAATGGCTGTCAGATTTGCCAACATAACAACAGTAACTATAATTGTAGGGCTGGAGGAGATTACAGAGATAAGAAGGATTGACTAGGAACCAATGTAGTTCAGCAGGGACAGGAGTGATATGTGAACAGGACTTGGTGCAGGATAGGATATGGGCAGTAGTTTTACTGAGTTTAGAGGGTGGAGAATGGGAGGCTGGCCGGGAGAACATTGGAATCATAGAATCACAGAAAGGTTACAGCACGGAAGGAAGCCATTCGGCCCACGCCAGCTCTATGCAACAGCAATCCAGCTAGTCCCATTCCCCCGCTCTTTCCCCGTAACCATGCAAATTTTTTCCTTTCAAGTACTTATCCAGTTCCCTCTTGAAGGCCATGATTGAATCTGCCTCCACCGCCCCCTCCGGCAGTGCATTCCAGATCCTAACCACTCGCTGTGTAAAAGAAAAAAGTTTTTCCTCATGTCACCTTTGATTCTTTTGCCAATCACCTTAAATCTATATCCTCTGGTTCTTGACCCTTCCACCAATGGGAACAGTTTCTCTCTATCTACTCTGTCTAGACCCCTCATAATTTTGAATACCTCTATCAAATCTCCTCTCAACCTTCTCTGTTCCAACGAGAACAACCCCAGCTTCTCCAGTCTATCCATGTAACTAAAGTCCCTCATCCCTGGAATCATTCCAGTAAATCTCTTCTGCACCCTCTCTAAGGCCTTCACATCTTTCCTGAAGTGCGGTGCCCACAACAGGACACAATACTCCAGTTGTGGTCGAACCAGTGTTTTATAAAGGTTCATCATGACTTCCATACTTTTGTACTCTATGCCTCTATTTATAAAGCCCAGGATCCTGTATGCTTTTTTAACAACTTTCTCAACCTGCCCTGCCACCTTCAACGATTTGTGCACATATACTCCCAGATCTCTCTTTTCCTGTACCCCTTTTAGAGTTGTGCCCTCTAGTTTATATTGCTTCTCCTCATTCTTCCTACCAAAATGTATCACTTCGCATTTTTCTGTGCTAAATTTCATCTGCCATGTGTCCACCCATGCCACCAGCCTGTCTATATCCTCTTGAAGTCTATCACTATCCTCCTCACTGTTTACTACCCTTCCAAGTTTTGTGTCATCTGCAAATTTTGAAATTGTGCCCTGTACAACAAAGTCCAATCCATTAATATATATCATGAAAAGCAGTGGTCCCAGCACTGACCCCTGGGGAACACCACCTTCCTCCAGTCCGAAAAACAACCGTTCACCACTATTTCCTATATCCTGTCCCTTAGCTAATTCTGTATCTATGTTGCTACTGACCCCTTTATTCCATGGGCCATAATCTTGATGATAAGCCTACCGTGCAGCACTTTATCAAACACCTTTTGAAAATCCATATACGCCACATCAACTGCATTTCCCTCATCTACCAAATACACCACATCAACTGCATTGTCCTCATCTACCTCATCAAAAAACTCTATCAGGTTAGTTAAACACGATTTGCCTTTAACAAATCTGTGCTGGCTTTCCCTAATCAATCCACCCTCGTCCAAGTGACTGTTAATTCTGTCCTGGATTATCGTTTCTAAAAGTTTCCCCACCACTGAGGTTAAACTGACTGGCCTATTGTTGCTGGGTTTATCCTTACGCCCTTTTTTGAACAAGGGTGTAACATTTGCAATTCTCCAGTCTTCTGGCACCACCCCCGTATCTACAGATGTGTGGAAGATTATGGCCAGTACCTCTGCAATTTCCACCCTTACTTCCCTCGTCAACCTAGGGTGCATCCCACCCAGACCAGGTGACTTATCTACTTTAAGTACAGCTAGACTTTCTAGTACCTCTTCTTTATCAATTCTTAGCCCATCCAGTATCTCAACTATATCTTCCTCTACTCAGACTGTGGCAGCATCTTCTTCCTTGGTAAAGACACTTGCAAAGTATTCATTTAGTACCTCAACTATCCCATCTGCCTCCAGGAGTAGATCTCCTTTATGGTCACTAATCGGCCCCAACCCTCCTCTTACTACCTCTTATTTCCTTTTTCACTTCCCCTCTGAACTTTCTATATTCTGCCTGGTTCTCACTTGTATTATCAACCTGACATCTGTCATACGCCCTTTTTTTCCATTTCATCTTACTCTCTATCTCTTTTGTCATCCAGGGAGCTCTGGCTTTAGTTGCCCTACTTTTTCTGCCTCGTGGGAATGTGCCTAGACTGTACCCGAACTATCTCCCCCTTCAAGGCCACCCACTGTTCAATTACAATTTTGCCTGCCAATCTTTGATTCCAATTAACCCGGGCCAGATCTATTCTTATCCCATTGAAATTGGCCCTCTTCCAATTGAGTATTTTTACTTTAGAGTGGTCCATGTCCTTTTCCATAGCTATTCTAAACCTTATGATACGATGATCGCTGCTCCCTAAATGTTCTCCCACTGACACTTGCTCCACTTGGCCCGGCTCATTCTCTAGAACCAAGTCCAGTAATGCCTCCTTCCTCGTTGGGCCGGAAACATACTGGTTAAGAAAGTTCTCCTGTTCACATTTCAAAAATTCCTCCCCCTCTTTGCCTCTTATGTTATTACTATTCCAGTCCATATTAGGATAGTTGAAGTCCCCAGTTATCACTACACTATGGCTTTTGCACGTTTCTGTATTCTCCTGCAAATTTGCTCCTCTATATCCTTCCCATTAGTTGGTGGCCTATAGAATACACCCAGTAGTGTAATGGCACCTCTTTTATTTCTTAACTCTAACCAAATTGACTCTGCCCGTGACCCCTCCAGGACATCCTCTCTCTCCAGCACTCCAATATTCTCCTTAATCAATACTGCCACCCCCCTCCTTTCTTCCCTTCCCTATCTTTCCTGAACACCTTGTATCCAGGAATATTTAATACCCAATCCTGCCCTTTTTTGAGCCAGGTCTCCATTGTCGCCATGACATTGTATTCCCATGTGGCTATTTGCGCCTGCAGCTCACCAACCTTATTTATCAGGCTTCGTGCGTTTACACACATGCATTGCAAACCAGTCTTAGACTTTCTTTTACTCTCTCTTAGTCTGATCCCACCTAATACTGTATATTACTTGCTTTAGTGCTATTTTTCTGTCCCAATCCTTTGTGCCCCTTGTTTCTCCTTTCCAGTGCTACATCCTGGTGCCCATTCCCCTGCCAAATTAGTTTAAACTCCCCCCACCCCCCCACAGCACTAGCGAACCTCCCCGTGAGGACATTGGTCCGAGCTCCGTTGAGGTGCAACCCGTCCTGCTTGTACAGGTCCCTCCTCCCCCAGAACTGCTCCCAATGCCCCAGGAACCCAAAACCCTCCCTCCTGCTCCATCTGTCCAGTCACGCATTCATCTTCTCTATCCTCCTATTTCTATGCTCGCTAGCGCGTAGCACTGGGAGCAATCTGGAGATTACTACCTTTGAGGTCCTACTTCTTAATCTCTTTCCTAACTCCTTAAAATCTACCTGCAGGACCTCATCCCTCTTTCTACCTATGTCGTTGATACCAATATGGACCATGACCTCTGGCTGTTCACCCTCCCCCCCCCCCAAGAATGTTCTGCAGCCGCTCAGTGACATCCTTGACCCTGGCACCAGGGAGGCAACATACCATCCTGGAATCACGTCTGCGGCCGGAGAAACACCTGTCTGTTCCCCTAACTATAGAATAATTGAGTCTGGAGGTGACAATGGGATGTTGATGGTTTCAGCTGCAGATGGGCTGAGGTAGGGGCAGATGTGGGCGACGTTATTGAGGTGGAAAAAAGGCAGTCTTTGTGATGGAAATAATATGGGGTTGGAAGCTCAGCTTGGGATGGATTAGGACGCCAGGGTTGTAAATAGTCTGGTTCAACCTGAGACAGTGGCCGCGGAAGAGGAAGGAATCAGCGGCAAAGTTACAGAGTTTGTGACGGGGACCGAAGGCAATGGCTTTGGTCTTCCCAATACTTAACTGGGCAAAATTGCAGCTCATCCAAGACTGAATATTGGACACATGGAAGCTGACTCCATGACTGCAGATGATGTAGTCAAGGGGCAGCATATAGTTGAGAAGGAGAAGGGACCCAAAGATAGATCCTTGGGGGCTCCAGAGATAACGGTGCTGGGGCAGGAAGTGAGGCCATTGCTGGAGATTTTCTGGCTATAATCGGATATGTAAGAGTGGAACCAAGTGAGGACAATGGGAAAAGAAAGATGTGGTCCATCATGTCAAAGGCTACAGAGATGTTAAGGAGGACAACGACAGATATTGCACTATAGTCTTGGGACTTATGACTACATTTCGTTCACACCAAGTACTTATTTATTTTCATATTCCTTTTGCACTGTCTTTATATCATACTGTTGCTTTTTATAGCTCTCCCAAACTGCTGGATTTCCACTTTTCCTTGCATTTGTGTAAGCGTTTTCTTTTAGAATGATATTGTTTCTTATCTCGTTTGTTGACCGTGGTTGCTTAACTATACAAGCAGAGCCTTTGCCTTTGACTATTCCAATGCTCTCCTGGCTGGCCTCCCATCCTCCACCCTTTGTAAACTTGAGCTCATCCAAAACTCTGCTGCCCGTATCCTGACTCGCGCCAAGTCCCCTTCTTCCATCACCCCGTGCTCGTTGACCTACATTGGCTCCTGGTCGGTCCCCTATAGCATGCTCAATTGTAGACCTGGTAGCGATGTGACTGTCGTTATATCGACGCTATTGCTTGGTGATGGGGTTCCTCAGAGGTGTCATGAGCCACGTGTGCAGGGGGTATCCCTTGTCCCCAAGGAGCCAGCCCTTGCGGGTGTTCGGTGCGTGGAAGAGGGGCGGGATGTTGGATTCCCGGAGGATGAAGGAATCGTGGCAGCTGCCAGGGTATCTGGTGCACACGTGAAGGAATCTTTTGCGGTGGTCACAAACGAGCTGATTGTTGATGGAGTGATTGCCTTTCCTGTTGATGAACAGTCCTGGCTCGTGTGGAGGTGCTCGTATTGCTGTATGAGTGCAATCGATTACACCCTGCACCCGTGCGAAGCCAGCCACAGAGTGGAATCCCACTGCCCTCTCCGTCTGGCTGAGGTCATCCATGGGGAAGTTGACGTAGTGAGAGGCCCTGCGAAACAAGCCGCCGATGACCTGCCTTACGCACTTGTGTGCAGACGATTGAGAGACTCCGGCGATGTTCCCGGTGGCACCCTGGAATGATCCGGAGGCGAAGAAGTTGAGGGCAGTGGTGACTTTGACAGCGACAGATAAGGAGATGCTGCTTGACCCAGCCGGGAGCAGCTCGGCATGAAGGAGGCTGCAGATGTCTGCGACTACCTGGCGACTGAATCTGAGCCTCTGTATGCACTGCTCCTCAGAGAGGTCCAGGAAGCTGAGCCTCGGTCTGTAGACCCTGTGGCGAGGGTAGTGCCTCCTGTGATGTCACTCTCTCTGTTGTTGCCCTCTGTGCTCTTGTGCAGGTGCCTGTGGTGCAGCACTGTGTTGTGGAGCTCCACGTGGCGGAGGTGGATGCCGTGCTTGGCGAGGCTGGTGATGTTGCTCGTCCTCGGATGTAGTGGTGAATGCAGCCATGGCGCCCCCCCATCCTGACGGTGTGAGTTTGAGGGGGTCCGCAAAGTAGTGAAACATGTTTGAACAGGAGAGTTTTGGGTGGAAAGTAAGAATTTTGAGTGAAAACACAAAGATCATGCAGCCAAAACTTTGTGTGAAGTGACAGAGTGCCCTGCTGCAATAAATGACGTTTTCTCCCCATCTATCAAATAAACATTTGTATCTCCCACTGGCTGCTGGCTGAAACATGTCTGTTGCAACAGGGAGTGTTTCCCACAGCACGGGAAACACACTGAGGATGCTTCAAAATCGCACCCCTGCCAAAATGTCGAGACAATCAAGTAGTTCAAGTACCTCAACTATCGGACAAACTATGGACATTATCATCCCGCCGGCTTTGATTTGCCGGTGGGACTTCCGCATTAAGGAGGCACACGCGCACCTGGACGCGTCACTGGGGAACCCGGAAGTCGGCGGGTTGGAGCCGGGCTCCGAACCCACTCGGGATTTCAGCGATTTTCGGAGCCCCCCTGCCCCCAACGCACCCGCTCCGTCACCCGAAAATCGAGCCCCAGGCCTTCGGCTGCCTGTCCGTAAGCTCCGGAATTCCCTCCCTAAACCTCTCCGCCTCTCCACCTCTCTCACCTCCTTTTAAGACGCTCTGTTAAACCCATCTCTATCCTGTCCTAATCCCTCCTTATGTGGCTCGTGTCGAATGTTGGCTGATTACGCTCCTGTGAAGCACCGTGGGATGTTTCATTACCTTAAAGGTGCTATATAAATGCAAATAGTTGTTTAGGAGTATGTACTGGGTTCAAATGGTACCAGATATGTCTTTAAGTACTTCCCACTGTTTGTCTACAGGTTTATCCATTAACAGATCAGCAGTGACCATTTTATTTTTTATTCCTTCGATGTTTGCCTATTATCTACCCCTCCTCAGCTCCGCCTGGCAAATGTTAGTCAGTAAAGAGAGATATGAAGTGACTATTTAACAACTATCTTATTTTTTTGCCCCTGAATTAGTTTTCCACTATCACGTTTAAGCAGCCAGTAATACCTTTTATCCCATGTTTACTGCATGTATACTTGAGGGAAAAAAAATGTTTTGTTCTTCAAGGTACGATTAACAATCTTACACTGGGGTGCTGGTTGCTTTTAGCTGGAGTGGTTGACGTGTTAGTGGATTCGCCCTTGTGTGTGTGTTTAAAAAAAATAGAAACTTTTATTGGAGTGAGGGGAAATCAGTCAGGATGTATTTATGAATGTAATAGCTTATCCCCGATTAATGAATGGAATTGCTTAACCCCAGAGTGTAAATAGTCCGGATGAAAACTAGTCTTAAACTTAAATAAAGCCAATTACGTAGGTATGAGGGGTGAGTTGGCGAAGGTAGATTGGAAAATTAAATTAAAAGCTATGATGGTGGATAAGCAATGGCAGACATTTAAAGAAATACTTCAGAATTCTCAATGAGGATACATTCCATTGAGAAATAAAGACTCCATGGGAAAAGCGATCCATCCATGGCTAACTAAAGAAGTTAAGGATAGAATTAGATTAAAAGAAGGGGCTTATAATGTTGCCAAGAAGAGTAGTAAGCCTGAGGATTGGGAGAGTTTTAGAAACCAGCAAAGGACGACCAAAAAATTGATAGAAAGGGAGAAACTAGAATATGAGAGTAAACTCGCAAGAAATATAAAAACAGATTGTAAGAGCTTCGACAAGTATGTAAAAAGGAAGAGAGTACAGAAAGTAAACATTGGTCCCCTAGAGGCTGAGACAGGAGAAATTATAATGGGGAATAAGGAAATGGCAGAGACGTTAAACAAATATTTTGTATCTGTCTTCACAATAGAAGACACAAAAAGCATACCAGAAATAGTGGGGAACCAAGGGGCAAATGAGAGCGAGGAACTTAAAATAATTTAATATCAATAGAGGAAAAGTAGACTAAAAGCCGACAAACCCCCTAGACCTGATGGCCTACATCCGAGGGTTCTAAAAGAGGTGGCTGCAGAGGTAGTGGATGCATTGGTTGTGATCTTCCAGAATTCCCTAGATTCTAGAACATTGGAAGGTAGCAAATGTAACCCCACTATTCAAGAAAGGAGGGAGAGAGAAAACAGGGAACTACAGGCCAGTTAGCCTGACATCAGTCGTCAGGAAAATGCTGGAATCCATTATTAAAGAAGTGGTAACAGGGCACTTTGCCTAAACATACTATGATTTTCTGAGTCAACATGGTTTTATGAAAGGGAAATCATGTTTAACAAATTTATTAGAGTTCTTTGAGGGTCTAACTAGCAGGGTAGATAAAGGGGAACCAGTGGATGTAGTATATTTCAATTTTCAAAAGGCATTCAATAAGGTACCACACAAGGTTGCTATGCAAGATCAGGGCTCATAGGGTTGGAGGTAATATATTAGCATGGATAGAGGATTGGTTAATGGACAGAAAACAGAGAGTAGGAATAAACGGGTCATTTTCAGGTCGGCAGGCTGTAACTAGTGGGGTGCCGCAAGGATCGGTGCTTGGGCCTCAGCTATTTACAATCTATATTAATGACTTGGATGAAGGGACCGAGTGTAATGTATCCAAATTTGCTGACAATACAAAGCTAGGTGGGAAAGTGAGCTGTGAGGAGGACATAGAGTCTGCAAAGGGATATAGAAAGGTTAAGTGAGTGGGCAAGAAGGTGGCAGATGGAGTATAATGTGGGGAAATGTGAGGTTATTCGCTTTGGTAGGAAGAATAGAAAGCAGAATATGTTTTACATGGTGAGAAACTATTAAATGCTGGTGTTCAGAGAGACTTGGATGTCCTGGCACAAGAAACACAGAAAGTTAGCATGCAGGTACAGCAGGCAATTAGAAAGGCAAATGGCATGTTGGCCTTTATTGCAAAGTGGTAGGAGTACAAGAGTAAGGAAGTCTTGCTACAATTGTACAGGGCTTTGGTGAGACCACATCTGGAATATTGCGTACAGATTTAGTCTCTTTATCTAAGGAAGGATATACTTGCCTTAGAGGCAGTGCAACGAAGGTTCACTAGATTGATTCCTGGGATGTGAAGGTTGTCCTATGATGAGAGATTAAGTAGAATAGGCCTCTACTCTTTGGAGTTAAGAAGAATGAGAGGTGACCTCATTGAAACATATAAGATGCTGAGGGGGCTTGACAGGGTAGATGCTGAGAGGTTGTTTACCCTGGCTGGAGAGTCTAAAACTAGGGGTCATCGTCTCAGGATAAGGGGTCGGCCATTCAAGACCGAGATGAGGAGGAATTTCTTCATGCAGAGGGTTGTGAATCTTTGGAATTCTCCACCCCAGGGGGCTGTGGATGCTGAGTCATTGAGTATATTCAAGACTGAGATCGATAGATTTTTGGACATTAGGAGAATCAAGGGATATGGGGATAGGGCGAGAAAGTGGAGTTGAGGCCAATGATCAGCCATGATCTGATTGGATGGCAGAGCAGGCTCGAGGACTGTATGACCTACTCCTGCTCCTATTTCTTATGTTCTTAAGACGTGGGAAAGGCTTAACGGCTTTTTAGCCAATTTGGAAACCCGCCATGTGTGCCACCCGGAGTCAGACAATCCCGAGTTATAAATCTGGCCGGAAATGTTAACCACATCTTCACTGTTTGCAATTGGGACCCGCAGAATTTTCGTCTGTTTTTGATTTCAGATTGACGGTTACTTGATTTTTTTTATATATAAAATTAATTTTTTTTTAAATTGCTTGGAGCCCGCATCCCGCGTTGGGGGCACTCGGTGCTGCAGGGCTCGCGTCCGATCTGGGGTTAAATTCCATTCGGGACAGTCTCGCTGGATTGATTGGCACGAGCTGTTGCAACGGGAAAATATTTGTCTCCTACAAGTTCATCAACAGTCCCATGTTATTTTCTTTCCTCAGCGCTATCCTGATTTGATTAAAAGATCCTCCTATCTGCCCATCAAAGGAGATGTGTTGAAGTGTGAGGGGTAGTTGCAGGGCTGCAATGTAGCTGGGGAATTTTGGCCTTAAATTGCAAGGGATTGACCCATTGGGACTACAAAGGCTTGCAGCACCGAATGAGCCCAGAGCAATGGATATCATGCTTCTACGGCCCCACGCTTTCCCAGTTGGCCTTATATGGAACAAATTAACCAACATGAGATCCTAGCGGTTTGCTGCAGTTTTCTTGACAACAAAAAAAAGCATCCATTTACTTAGAACATGAAGCACCGGTGTCTGTCCGTGGTGAAGGGGATGCGGGGTGTTTCTGCTGCATCGCTGGCCATGGGCACGCTGCATTTCTCAGTAGGCTACAGTTAAAGACAACACGTTGTCAATAGTGGGGGTCTGCGGGCACCGGGGGAGGTAACTGCCCAAGTGCCAACTCAAGACTCACACAATGCACGTGGCCAACAATCCCCATATAGCCTATGCCCCCCCTAAAGGATCCTAAGCAGAGTAGGCCTGGGGCCTACGCTAAAACAGGTCTTAAGTACCTCATTCGCATATGTAAGGGGCCTAGCGCCTGCTTTAGGCAGCAGCCAGGGACCCCTGAAAATTGGCCCCATCCAATTTCGGGTGGGATGTTTTTCAGGCTTCCTTGGGGCGCACGCCCATCCTCCAATGCTTCTCCGCCGTTGTCCAGCTGGGTGGGACCGGCCTTGCCTGATTCCGTTCCTATCTATCCAGTCGCGGCCAGAGAATCTCCTGCAATGACTTTTCTTCCCACTCCTGCACCGTTACCTCTCGAGTCCCCCAAGAATCAATCCTTGTTTTTAACAGCTGAGTAGATCACTCCTTATTGATACTTTAAGCGGAACCTCCTTAAAAAACAACTCTTTGGCCACACCTCGGCCATTTTTGGACTGATTGCGCCTCTGTGAAGCGTCTCGGGACGTTTTTCTATGTTAAAGGCTCCATGTAAATGCAAGTAATGTAATGTTAGTGTTGTTGCACACGGCATTATTAAATAATGAACTCTCTGACTCACCAAGAGCAGCACCACAGGAGACCTGCGAACAGTTTATAAAAATTTCAGTGGTGTAAAAGTTAATGAGACAGTCAAGTGCTTGAAGTGATAAAATTACTGCTCATGATGGTTTCACCTTCATTATACTTCAGATGATGAATTTAACAACCGTTTCAATATCAAAATTGATTCAGGAAAGATTAGCTCAACAGTCCACAAAATGACTTGAGTAGGAAACAGATATAAAATAATGCTTTTATACAATTGGATAATCAGGATCTCAGAGCAATAATACGCAGAGTAACTCATTCACTGCTGGATAAAGGGGATCGCAGCAGTTATACACAAGTAACCCATTCACTTGGGTTCGGTGGTGGGGAAGATTTTAGAAACAATAATCCGGGACAAAATGAATAGTCTCTTGGACAAGTGTGGATTAATAAAGGAAAGTCAACATGGATTTGTTAAAGGCAAATCATGTTTAACTAACTTGAGTTTTTTGATGCGGTAACAGAGAGGGTCGATGTGGGCAATGCGGTTGATGAGGTGTATATGGACTTTCAAAGGACGTTTGATAAAGTGCCACATAATAGGCTTGTCAGCAAAATTGAAGCCCATGGAATAAAAGGGGCAGTGGCAGCACGTATACGAAATTAGCTAAATGACAGGAAACAGAGAGTAACGGTGAACGGTTGTTTCTTGGACTGGAGGGAGGTATACGTTGGTGTTCCCCCCAGGGGTCGGTACTAGGACCACTGCTTTTCTTGATCTATATTAATGACTTGGACTTGGGTGTACAGGGCACAATTTCAAAATTTGCAGATGACACAAAACTTGGCAGTGTAGTGAACAGTGAGGAGGCTGGAGATAGACTTCAAGAGGATATGGACAGGCTGGTGGAATGGCCGGGCACATGGCAGATGAAATTTAATGCAGAGAAGTGCGAAGTGATACATTTTGGCAGGAAGAACGAGGAGAGGCAATATAAACTAAATGGTATAATTCTAAAGGGTGTTCAAGAACAGAGTGATCTGGGGTACATGTGCACAAATCTTTGAAGTTGGCAGGTCGGTTGAGAAAGTCGTTAAAAAAGCATACAGGATCCTGGGCTTTATAAATAGTGGCATAGATAACAAACGTATGGAAGTCATGATGAACCTTTATAAAACACTGGTCGGCCACAACTGGAGTATTGTGTCCAGTTCTGGGCACCGCACTTCAGGAAAGATGTGAAGGCCTTAGAAAGGGTGCAGAAGAGATTTACTAGAATGATTCCAGGGATGAGTGACTTCAGTTACGTGGATAGACTGGAGAAGCTGGGGTTGTTCTCCTTAGAGCAGAGAAGGTTGAGAGGAGTTTTAAAAGAAGTGTTCAAAATCATTACGGATTTAAATAAACTAAATAAAGAGAAACTGTTCCCATTGGCAGAAGGGTCGAGAACCAGAGGACACAGATTTAAGGTGATTGACAAAAGAACCAAAGGCGATGTGAAGAAAAACTTTTTTAGGCAGCGAGTGGTTATGATCTGGAATGCGCTGCCTGAAAAGGTGGTACAGGCGGATTCAACTGTGGCTTTCAAAAAGGAATTGGATGAATATTTGAAGAGAAAAAAATTTGCAGGGCTACAGGGAAAGAGCGGGGGAATGGGACTAACTGGATTGCTCTTACAAAGGGCAGGCACAGGCTCGATGGGCCGAATGGCCTCCTTCTGTGCTGTAATGATTCTATGATTCTACTGCTGGATAAACGGGATGACAGCACAGATCCACACGGAATAACCCATACACTGCTGGATAAGCACGAACTCAGGAGGTGCCAACTTGTAGTATGGAGATTCATCATTTTTAAGTAAAATCCAGTTCTCTGAGATCTCTCACAATTTCGGAAAGTTTTTTACTTTGAAACCCCATGCATGCACAGTAAACTATCAGGAAAAACTGAACAGGCTGGGGCTCTTCTCTATAGAAAAAAGAAAACAGAGAAGTGACCTTATAGAGGTCTTTAAAATTATTAAGGGGTTCTAGGGGTAGATGTAGAGAGGATGCTTCCACTTGTCGGGGAGTCCAAAACTAAGGGTAATAAATATGACAGTCACTAATAAATCCAAAAGGGAATTCAGGAGTAATTTCTTAACTCCAAGAGTGGTTAGAATGTGAAACTCGTTGTAACAAGGAGTAGTTGAGGAAGCTAGATAAGTACATGAGGGAGAAAGGAATAGAAGGATATGTTGATAGGGTTAGATGAAGTAGGGAGGGAGGAGGCTCGTCTGGAACATAAACACTGGCAGAGACCAGTTGGGCTGAATGGCCTATTTCTGTGCTGCAAAATTCAATGTAATTCTTTGCAAAAAGAGAGTCAAATTTTGTACACACAGGGAAAGCAGGATGAACTTTATAAATGCCTGGAGAACATACGTATGAACATATGAACATATGAATTACAAGCCCCTCAAGACTGCTCTGCCATTTGATAAGATCATGGCTGATCTGATTGCGACCTCAACCCTACTTTCCCGTCTACCTACTATAACCTTTGACTCCCTTGTTAATCAGGAATCCATCGGGAATTCAATACTACGGAAAACTTGGAGGAGTATACAAAGTGCAGGGGTGAAGTTAAAAAGGAAATTAGGAAAGCAAAGAGAGGGCATGAAAAAATATTAGCAGGTAAAATCAAAGAAAACCCAAAGATGTTTTATAAATACATTAAGAGCAAGAGGAAAGAGTAGGGCCTATTAGAGGCCAAAAGGTAAACTATGTGTGGAGGCGGAAAATGTGGGTATGGTTCTTAATGAATACTTTGCATCTGTCTTCACAAAGGAGAGGGATGATACAGGGATTGTAGTTAAGGAAGAGGAGTGTGAAATATTGGATGGGATGAACATAGAGAGAGAGAAAGTATTAAGGGGTTTAGCATCTTTGAAAGTGGATAAATCACCAGGGACGGATGAAATGTATCCCAGGCTGTTAAAAGAAGCCAGGGAGGAAGTAGCGGCGGCTTATCAATCATTTTCCAAACTTCACTGGATACAGCCGTAGTGCCGGAGGATTGGAGGACTGCTAACGTTGTACTGTTGTTTGAAAAGGGAGCGAAGGATAGACCGAGTTATTACAGGCCAGTCAGCCTAACCTCAGTGGTGGGCAAATTATTGGAATCAATTCTGAGGGACAGGATAAACTGTCAGTTAGCAAGGCACGGACTAATCAAGGACAGTCAGCACGGATTTGATAAGGGGAGATCGTGTCTGACTAACTTGATTGAATTTTTCGAGGAGGCGACAAGGAGGATCGATGAAGGTAGCGCATTTGCTGTCATCTACATGGATTTTAGCAAAGCTTTTGACAAGGTCCCACATGGCAGATTGGTCAAAAAGTAAAGGCCCATGGGATCCAAGGGAATGTGGCAAATTGGATCCAAAATTAGCTCAGTGGCAGGAAGCAAAGGGTAATGGTCGACGGGGTTTTTGCGACTGGAAAGATGACAGATTGGATAGGCTGAGGTTGTTTTTCTAGCAATAGAGGAGGCTGAGGGGTGATTTAATTGAGGTGTACAAAATTATGAGGAGCCAGCATAGAATGGATAGGAAGGACCTATTTCCCTTAGCGGAGGGGTCAATAACCAGGGGGCATAGATTTAAAGTGATTGGTAGAAGGATTAGAGCGGAAATGAGGAAAAATGTTTTCACCCAGAGGGTGGTGGGGGTTTGGAACTCACTGCCTGAGAGGGTGGTAGAGGCAGAAACCCTCAACTCATTTAATAAATACCTGGAAGTGCACCAGAAGAGCTGTGACCTTTAGGGCTATGGACCAAATGCGGGAAAGTGGGATTAGGCTGGGTGGCTCATTTCTCAGCTGGCTCGGACATGATGGGCCGAATGGCCTCCTTCTGTGCCTTAAATGTTCTATGATTCCATGATTCGATCTAACTCAGCTTTAAAAATATTCAATGACCCTGCCTCCACCACTCTCTGGGGAAGGGAGTTCCACAGACTCACGACCCTCTGAGAGAAAATATTTCTCCTCATCTCCGTCTTAAATGGGAGACCCCTTATTTTTAAACTGTGGCCCCTAGTTCTAGTCTCTCCCACAAGGGGAAACATCCTCTCAGCATCTACCCCTTCTAGTCCCCTCAGAATCTTATATGTTTCAATAAGATCACCTCTCATTCTTCTAAACTCCAGTGTATATAGGCCCAACTTGTCCAACCTTTCCTCATAAGATAACCCCCTCATCCCAGGAATCAGTCGAGTGAACCTTCTCTGAACTGCCTCCAAACAATTATGTCCTTTCTTAAATAAGGAGACCAAAACTGCACACAATACTCTAGATGTGGTCTCACCAATGCCCTGTACAACTGTAGCAAAACATCTCTACTTTTATATTCCATTCCCCTTGCAATAAATGTCAACATTCCATTTGCCTTCCTAATCACTTGCTGTTCCTGCATACTAACTTTTTGTGATTCATGTACTAGGACACCCAGATCCCTCTGTACCTCAGAGTTCTGCAATCTCTCTCCATTTAAATAATATACTGATTTTCTATTCCTCCTGCCAAAGTGAACAAGTTCACGTTTTCCCACATTATACTCCATCTGCCAAATTTTCACCCACTCACTTAACCTATCTATATCCCTTTTCAGACTCTTCATGTCCTCTTCACAACTTACTTTCCTACCTAACTTTGAGTCATCAGCAAATTTAGCAACCATACATTCGGTCCCTTCATCCGAGTCATTGATATAGATTGTAAATAGTTGAGGCCCAAGCACTGATCCCTGTGGCACTCCACTCGTTACATCTTGCCAACCTGAAAATGACCTATTTATGCCTACTGGCTGTTTCCTGTTAGCTAACCATGCTAATATGTTACCCTCTACACCGTGAGCTCTTATTTTGTGTAGTAGCCTTTGATGTGGCACCTTGTCAAAAGCCTTCTGAAAATCCAGGTACACCACATCCATACGATCCCCTTTATCCATGTTGCTTGTTACTTCCTCAAAGAACTCTAATAAATTAGTCAAACACGATTTCCCTTTCACAAAGCCATGTGGAATCTGCCTGATTGCATTGAGATTTTTTTAAGTGCCCTGCTATAACTTCCTTAATAATAGATTCTAGCATTTTCCCTATGACAGATGTTCAACTAACTGGCCTGTAGTTTCCTGCTTTCTGCCTCCCGCCTTTCTTGAATAGAGTTACATTTGTTATTTTCCAATCTGATGGGACCCTTCAGATTGGAAATTTTAACCAGTGATCTTTCCACTTCATTTGTCAAAATATATTCATTAGGTTTTATGAGATACATATTTCAGCAAACCATTAGCTGCAGTAACTAATTCGCTGCAGTAGCTCCATTTGGTGGGTTCACACTCATTGTCAGTAGCCTCCCAAGGAAAAAGAAAGAGCAAAAACCAGCTCACTACAAATTCACCTCAGGAAATACCGTTTGCCTTGTGCATGGTTTGAGGATTGAGATGTTCGTTAAGTAAGGCTGCAGAAGCAGGGGACTGCTAATGCACTGAGATGAAAACGTTAGATACCGAAGGGCAAAGTTATGGACTAGTGATGTAGGATGGACTGCAGATAGTGAGACATGCGGCTTTGTGACTTAAAATGTAAAGAATGTAGAGAAACATCTCTAAGTTGTCGGCATAATGTGAAATACACATACACACAAAGATATGCACACAAAAGCATTCTCTATCGTAAAATCTTTATTCTAGAGATAAAATTCTCTATCATAAAAGAGAATTAAGTTCTATAGAAATATCGTACTTTGTGTTTGATTGGAGTAGACTGATCGGCTACTAGGCTGATGTATTGATTGAAATATATCCTCATGGTCTACTTGAGTAAATACAACTGACTAAAATCAGGCAAGTTTATAGTCTCTTGGTGTACTTTCCTTATGAAGATATTGCTGAAATAAAAAAATCAAACCTTTATTACCTGCAAATTACAGAATGAGAATGAACTACACACCATATATTCGCACTGCTTTAATGCTAGTGCACGTTTGGAATGATTTTGTTGATCGTGACAAAAATGTAAGAAATTCACCTTCCAATTTATATCTATCTAATGTATCTGTCTCATCCTTCTCCACCTGTCGACAGCCTTTGACACGGTTGACCACACTGTCCTCCTCCAACGCCTCTCCTCTGTTGTCCATCTGGTTGGGACTGCCCTTGTCTGCTATCCAGTCATAGCCAAAGAATCTCCTGCAATGACTTCTCTTCCCGCTCCCGCACCGTTACCTCTGGAGCCCCCCCAACGATCTATCCTTGGCCCCCTCCTATTTCTCATCTACATGCTGCCCCTCGGCGACATCATCTGAAAACATGATGTCAGGTTCCACATGTACGCTGACAACACCCAGCTCTCTCCACCACTCCACTGCCTCTGATTTGTCACACTGCTTGTCCGTCATCCAGTATTGAATGAGCAGAAATCTCCCCCAATTAAATATTGGGAAGACCAAAGCCATTGTCTTCAGTCCCTGTTGGCCAGGGGCTGCAGAAAACTACTGAGTTTAATTTGAATTGCTAACAAAGACACTAACTTTTGAACTGAAGTGACCTGGAGTTCAGTCACTGGTCTGAACTGGCCAGAACCGGTTTGAATTCGTTCCGCTGCTTAGAGGGACAAAGGAGCTTTGATGAGACACCAGGCCTTATTTAGAAAAGGAGTAATGAGGTGATGCTACCTAGCCCCTTGGAACAGAGCCAATCAGGGGATGACACTGACCACTCGAGGAATTTTAAGCCAACCGGAGAAGACAGCATCATTCGAAAAGACAGGCTTGAAGTTAAAACTGAAGCATTGCAGGCTTGGTGCCAGAGAGTTTGTCTGTGAGGGGAGAGAGTGTGTTTTTGAGGAAGACTCCGGAGACTAACCATTGTGGAAGTAGGGACCCTACGTCAGGGACGTAGAGACTACGTCAGGGATGTAGAGACGACGTCGAGAGAGAGAGAACGAATCGCCTGGCCAGCGTTATCTCTCCTTTCCGGGTAATATAATATCCTTTCTATTCTGTGACCACTCAGGGAGTGTTAGTCAGAGAAACCTAGTGGGTGTGCATTTAAATCTTAATACTGTATAACCTGCTGTAAACTGCATGCCTATATCTAACCAGACGTATAAGCAGTATGTACATGATCTAATAACATTAATAAAGCGAATTGAGAATAAAGAGAGAATTGACTCTTCTGCCCTGTGTACTAAGCCAAAACCGTAACCCGGTGACTTCTGGTCAACAGTCCCCGCCATGAACTCCATTCCCTAGCCACCAACTCCATCCCCCTCTTTTGCCACTGTCTGAGGCTGAACCAGATTGTTCACAACCTCGGCGTCCTATTTGATCCTGAGCTGAGCTTCCGACACCATATCCTCTCCATCACCAAGACCGCCAACTTCCACTTCCTTAATATTGCCCGAATCCACCACTGCTGCTGAAACCTTCATCCATGCCTTTGTTACCTCCAGACTTGACCATTCCAATGCTCTCCCTCCCATCTTCCACCCTCCGTAAACTTCAGCTCATCCAAAACTCTTCTGCCCATATCCTAACTCGCAGCAAGTCCCGTTCACCCATCCCCACTGAGCTCGCTGACCTACATTGGCTCTCGGTCTGGCAACACCGCGATTTTAAAATTCTCATCCTTGTGTTCAAATGGCCTCTCCCCTGCCTATCTCTGTAAACTCCTCCAGCCCTACAACCCCCCGAGATCTCTACATTCTTCCAATTCTGGCCTCTTGAGCCTCCCCGATTTTCATCGGTCCACCATTGGCGGCTGTGCCTTCAGCTGCCTAGGCCCTAAACTCTGGAATTCCCTCCCCAAACCTTTCCACCTCGCTACCTCTCGTTCCTCCTATAAGACGCTCCTTAAAACCTACCTCTTTGATCAAGCTTTTGGGCACCTGTCCCAATAGCTCCTTATGCGGCTTGGTGTCAAATTTTGTCAGATAACAGTCCTGTGAAGCACATGGGGACGTTTTCACTACGTTAAAGGTGTTATATAAATGCATGTTGTTGTTGTTGTTGTTGTTGTTGTCGTCGTTGTTGTTGTTGTTGTCTGCGGTATATTTAAAATATTATATCTGGGCACAAATCCTCACTTCCTGTTGCCATGCGTTTGTCACACATTTTTTGCTCTTCGCTGTACACTTCACAATGCACTTATGTCCACTTTGAAGCTCAGTGACCTAAGTTACACACAGTACTCCAAGTGAGCTCTGCCCAGTGCCTCTGTAGACTTGTACGCCACTGTTCTGGCTCTGTAACTCAACGTTTTTAATTGCTTCACCACATTATCTTGACATTGAAAGGGCCGAGTCCACTGTCACTCCTGAGCCCCTTTTCTAAATCTGCCTGTACTCATTCTATTCCAATCATTTTGTTTCTGCGTCACTAATTTTTTACCCAGTAATCAATACTTCACATTTGATGGTATTAAACTTTTTTGGCAATTCACTTGCTCAATTTTACAATCGATCTCAATCGATCTCAAACCTTCCACAAATCATTTTCTATTTTAGTATCATCTGCAAATTTAGGTTCAATGAGGAGTGTAGAAGAGCATGCCAGGAGCAGCACCAGGCGTACCTAAAAATGAGGTGCCAACCTGGTGAAGCTACAACTCAGGACTACATACATGCTAAACAGCGGAAGCAACATGCTATAGACAGAGCTAAGCGATTCCACAACCAACAGATCAGATCAAAGCTCTGCAGTTCTGCCACATCCAGTCGTGAATGGTGGCGGACAATTAAACAACTAACGGGAGGAGGAGGCTCTGCAAACATCCCCATCCTCAATGACAGCGGAGTCCAGCACGTGAGTGCAAAAGACAAGGCTGAAGCGTTTGTAACCATCTTCAGCCAGAAGTGCCGAGTGGATGATCCATCTCGGCCTCCTCCCGATATCCCCACCATCACGGAAGCCAGTCTTCGGCCAATTCGATTCACTCCATGTGATATCAAGAAACGGCTGAGTGCACTGGATACAGCAAAGGCTATGGGCCCCCGACAACATACCAGCTGTCGTGCTGAAGACTTGTGCTCCAGAACTAGCTGCGCCTCTAGCCAAGCTGTTCCAGTACAGCTACAACACTGGCATCTACCCGACAATGTGGAAAATTGCCCAGGTATGTCCTGTCCACAAAAAGCAGGACAAATCCAATCCGGCCAATTACCGCCCCATCAGTCTACTCTCAATCAGCAGCAAAGTGACGGAAGGTGTCGTCGACAGTGCTATCAAGCGGCACTTACTCACCAATAACCTGCTCACCGATGCTCAGTTTGGGTTCCGCCAGGACCACTCTGCTCCAGACCTCATTACAGCCTTGGTCCAAACATGGACAAAAGAGCTGAATTCCAGAGGTGAGGCGAGAGTGACTGCCCTTGACATCAAGGCAGCATTTGACCGAGTGTGGCACCAAGGAGCCCTAGTAAAATTGAAGTCAATGGGAATCAGGGGGAAAACTCTCCAGTGGCTGGAGTCATACCTAGCACAAAGGAAGATGGTAGTGGTTGTTGGAGGCCAATCATCTCAGCCCCAGGACATTGCTGCAGGAGTTCCTCAGGGCAGTGTCCTAGGCCCAACCATCTTCAGCTGCTTCATCAATGACCTTCCCTCCATCATAAGGTCAGAAATGGGGATGTTCGCTGATGACTGCACAGTGTTCAGTTCCATTCGCAACCCCTCAAATAATGAAGCAGTCTGAGCCCGCATGCAGCAAGACCTGGACAACATCCAGGCTTGGGCTCATAAGTGGCAAGTAACATTCGTGCCAGATAAGTGCCAGGCAATGACCATCTCCAACAAGAGAGAGTCTAACCACCTCCCCTTGACATTCAATGGCATTACCATCGCCGAATCCCCCACCATCAACATCCTGGGGGTCACCATTGACCAGAAACTTAACTGGACCAGCCATATAAATACTGTGGCTACGAGAGCAGGTCAGAGGCTGGGTATTCTGCGGCGAGTGACTCTCCTCCTGACTCACCAAAGCCTTTCCACCATCTACAAGGCACAAGTCAGGAGTGTGATGGAATACTCTCCACTTGCTTGGATGAGTGCAGCTCCAACAACACTCAAGAAGCTCGACACCATCCAAGATAAAGCAGCCCGCTTGATTGGCACCCCATCCACCACCCTAAACATTCACTCCCTTCACCACCGGCGCACTGTGGCTGCAGTGTGTACCATCCACAGGATGCACTGCAGCAACTCGCCAAGGCTTCTTCGACAGCACCTCCCAAACCCGCGACCTCTACCATCTAGAAGGACAAGAGCAGCAGGCACATGGGAACAACACCACCTGCACGTTCCCCTCCAAGTCACACACCATCCCGACTTGGAAATATATTGCCGTTCCTTCATCGTCACTGGGACAAAATCCTGGAACTCCCTTCCTAACAGCACTGTGGGAGAACCGTCACCACACAGACTGCAGCGGTTCAAGAAGGCGGCTCACCACCACCTTCTTGAGGGCAATTAGGGATGGGCAATAAATGCCGGCCTCGCCAGCGACGCCCACATCCCGTGAATGAATAAAAAAAAAATCTGCATCCAGATTTTTAAAAGATTCATTATCAAGATGTGGGCGCTGCTGGCAAGGCCAGCATTTATTGCCATCACTAATGCCCCTTGAGAAGGTGGTGGTGAGCCTTCTTCTTAAACCACTGCAGTCCATGTGGTGAAGGTGTTCCCATAATGCTGTTAGGTTGGGAGATCCAGGATTATGACCCAGCACCGTTGAAGGAACGGCCGATACATGTCCAAGTCAAGATGGTGTGTGACTTGGAGGGGAACTTGGAGTTGATGGGTGTTTCCCAAGCACCTACATACGAACATACGAATTAAGAGCAGGAGTAGGCCAATCGGCCCCTCGAGCCTGCTCTGCCATTTGATAAGATCATGGCTGAACTGATTGTGACCTCAACCCTACTTTCCCGTCTACCTACTATAACCTTTGACTCCCCTGTTAATCAGGAATCTATCTAACTCAGCCTTAAAAATATTCAATGACCCTGCCTCCACCGTTCTCTGGGGAAGGGAGTTCCACAGACTAACGACCCTCTGAGAGAAAAACTTTCTCCTCACCTCCGTCTTAAATGGGAGACCCCTTATTTTTAAACTGTGGCCCCTAGTTCTAGTCTCTCCCAAAAGGGGAACATCCCCTCAGCATTTACCCCTTCTCGTCCCCTCAGGATCTTATATGTTTCAATATATCACCTCTCATTCTTCCAAATTCCAATGTACACAGGCCCGACTTGTCCAACCTTTCCTCATAAGATAACCCCCTTATCCCAGGGATCAGTCGAGTGAACCTTCTCTGAACCTGCTGCCCTTGTCCTTCTAGGTGGTAGAGGTCGTGGGTTTGGGAGGTGCTGCCGAGGAAGTCTTGGTGACTTGCTGCAGTGCATCCTGTAGATAGTACTCACTGCAGCCATGGTGTGCTGGTGGTGGACGGAGCAGATGTTTAAGGTAATAGATGAGGTGCCGATCAAGCGAATTGCTTTGTCCTGAATGGGGTCGAGTTTCTTGAGTGTTGTTGGAGCTGCACTCATCCAGGCAAGTGGAGAGTATTCCATCACACCCCTGACTTATGCCTTGTAGATGGTGAAAAGGCTTTGGTGAGTCAGGAGGTGAGTCACTCGCCGCAGAATACCCAGCCTCTGACCTGCTCTAGTAGCCATGGCATTTATGTTGTTGGTTCAGTTGAGTTCCTGATCAATAGATTCGGCGATGGTAATGCCACTGAATGTCAAGGGGAGGCAGTTAGGCTTTCTCTTGTTGGAGATGGTCATTGCTTGACACTTGTCTGGCGCAAATGTTACTTGCCATTTATCAGCCCAAGCCTGGATGTTGTCCAGTCTTGCTGCATGTGGGCACAGACTGCTTCATTATCGGAGGAATTTTGAATGGAGCTGAACACTGTGCAATCATCAGCGAACAGCCCCACTTCTCACTTTATGCTGGAGGGAAGATCATTGATGAAGCAGCTAAAAATAGTTGGGTCTGGGATGCTGCCCTGAGGAACTCCTTCAGTGATGTTCTAGGGCTGAGATGATTGACCTCCAACAACCACAGTCACCTTCCTTTGTGCTAGGTCACTGGTAAATTTTTCTTCTGATTCCCATTGACTTCAGTTTTACTAGGGCTCTTTGGTGCCACACTTGGTTGCTATGATGTCAAGGGCAGTCACTCTCACCTCTGCTCTGGAATTTAGTTCTTTTGTCCATGTTTGGACCAAGGCTGTAATGAGGTCTGGAGCCGAGTGGTCCTGGAGGAACCCAAACTGAGCATCGGTCTCAATGGTTTGAAATGGAAACTGATGCAATGCATGGTGACAGGGAGCCAGTGACTGACATGCTTAACCTCATGACGGACTGTGTGAATCAAGTGTGGGAGTCATCAGAGCAGCTGCCCTCTGACATAGGGAGCTTCAGAATGGTCCAACAGGGCAATGATTGCCCATCAACAGTTTTTCACCAAGCAAGTGGCAGCAACACTAGTACCTGCAAGGCTGAACGCCATGTTGCAGATTATTGTCTCAATGGCACCATCTCTAAGGGTGGCTGTCACTGATACCATGCCTGCTGTTGGTTTTCAGATCAAAGCTGGAATTGAGGCAGCTGTTACTTTGCTTGGCAACAAAGACAAAGAAAACATTTGACAGTTGCTCAGTGCAGTCCAAAGTTCACAGTTCAGTACAAGCTAAAAGTGCCATGACCAGCATCCAAAATAAAATGGTAATCAACATGTCAGTCTCTCTCTCTCCACCTTTTCTTCTCTCGCTCCCTGTTCCTCTCTCGCTCCCTGTTCCTCTCTCGCTCCCTGTTCCTCTCTCGCTCCCTGTTCCTCTCTCGCTCCCTGTTCCTCTCTCGCTCCCTGTTCCTCTCTCGCTCCCTGTTCCTCTCTCCCTGCCTGTTACTCTCTTGCTGTCTGTTCCACTCTCCCCAACTTTCCCTCTCTCCATTCCTGTTCCTCTTTCCCTGTCTGATCCTCACACAAACTGCCTGTTACTCTCTCCCTGCCCCTTCCTCTCTCTCTCTGCCCCTTCCTCTCTCTTCCTGCCCCTTCCTCTCTCTTCCTGCCTCTTCCTCTCTCTCCCTGCCTCTTCCTCTCTCTCCCTGCCCCTTCCTCTCTCTCCCTGCCCCTTCCTCTCTCTCCCTGCCCCTTCCTCTCTCTCCCTGCCCCTTCCTCTCTCTCCCTGCCCCTTCCTCTCTCTCCCTGCCCCTTCCTCTCCCTCCCTGCCCCTTCCTCTCTCTCCCTGCCTCTTCCTCTCTCTCCCTGCCCCTTCCTCTCTCTCCCTGCCCCTTCCTCTCTCTCTCTGCCTCTTCCTCTCTCTCTCTGCCTCTTCCTCTCTCTCTCTGCCCCTTCCTCTCTCTCTACCTGCCTCTTCCTCTCTCTCCCTGCCCCTTCCTCTCTCTCCCTGCCCCTTCCTCTCTCTCCCTGCCCCTTCCTCTCTCTCCCTGCCCCTTCCTCTCTCTCCCTGCCCCTTCCTCTCTCTCCCTGCCCCTTCCTCTCTCTCCCTGCCTCTTCCTCTCTCTCCCTGCCTCTTCCTCTCTCCCTGCCCGTTACCAGTATACTGTTGTGCAGTGGTCACCCGGACCCTGAAGACACAGGAGTTCAAGCTCAAGGCATCCAAGGTTACACCCAGCGGGCTATCTACATATAAATATACCGACGTCTATTAGTTGTGAATTTACCCTGATTGAAGTATCAATATAAGATAAGGCAGAGGACGCAAAATCTGTTAAATCTTGTCGTCATTAATAAATGATTAAAGTTGCTGACATTAGACTCTTGGATCTATTCATTGATAGGATAAGGCAGAAGCCAAGAGGGGAATCCACACCTTTAAACCCATCACCCCTTCAAGGAGAAGGCCACGAACTAGTAGGCACTCACTGGGCTCTTGCTGTGGGAGACGGTGCTGCTGGGTCAAAATCCTGGAGCTCCCTACCTAACAACACTGTGGGAGCACCTATGGACTGCAGCAGCTCACCACCACCTTCTCAAGGGCAACTAGGAATGTGTAATAAATGCCAGCGATGCCCACATCCCGAGAATTATTTTTAAAAAGGCGAGGTCGGTGGCACCATGCCAGCACCAGTATAATGACTGAGCGCCTACAGTGTTGTCCTGGCCTCCCTGTAAAGTGCCACATGGACATGACTTTCCACCCCTTTCTCTGCCTCCCTGATCCCAAGGAGGTAATGGTCACCCATTCTTAGTTTCTACCCACCTTACCTACAGGTTCGGCACAGCAACGAGGCTCAGAGGAGGAAGATGATGAGAGGGGGAGGCAGAGGAGAAGGAGCTGGGGAAATATTTCTCTCTCGTCACATATGACGACGACAATGGTGAGCAAGAGGAGCATGGCAACCGGGACGCCTCCCCGTGCGGCTGGTTCAGCCTGCCTCATGGCCCTCCGCCCCAACCCCACGCCAACTCACCACCCGCCACACTTGCTGCCTCATTCCCAAGCACCCGCTACGATTCTTTCACCCGGGCAGAAATTAGAGAATGAGGAAGTGATGCATTGGATGATTCATAAGGGCACAAGGAATTCAAAGGCACGGGGAGTGAGTGAGGATGTGTCGACTTTCCAATGGAGGCTGAGGAGAAGGCTGCCCATGGCACGGACTCATGGGACCCAGAGCTCATGGGTACTCACTGGAAAAGAAGGATTTCTGAGGAACATCAACACCCACATGCAGGCTCTGTCACCGGTGGCTCAGAGGGTAGCATGCTTATCTCTGAGTCAGTGGGTTGTGGATTCAAGTCCCACTCCAGGGACTTGAGCCAAATTCTAGGCTGACAAGGGACTTCACAAGAGGCTTCTCTGAAGGATCATGTCCTCTGGTATTAGTGGTAATATACTGAGAACTGGCTGGAAGGCTGTAGGCAGAAAATAGTTATAGATGGATTTGGATCTGTTTGGAGACCGGTCACCAGTGGTGACCCATAAGGATCAGTATTGGAGCAGTTGCTCTTAACTATTTTTATTAATAATCTAGATGTAGGTGTTGGGGGCAAGTTCTGCAAATTTGCAGATGATACCAAGATCTGTGCGAGTGTCAGGACTGTAGACGATGCTCGACTGCTTCAGGCAGATCTTGATGTGTTGGGGGACTGGGCTCGTGCTGGCAAATTATGTCTAATTTGGAGAAGTGCAGTGTTCTGCATGTGGACAGGACAAATGCTCAACGTACAAACACCCTTCAGGGTAAAATAAAATAAAGTAAATTAAAGAAGGTGGAGAAAGAAAGAGACCTGGGTATTCTAGTGCATAGATCGCTAAAGGTTCATGAGAAATGCTGTGAAATGATAGCTAGAACGAGTAGGGTGTTGGGGTGCAATTAACCGTGGGACAACATGCTATTTTGTCCTTGTACAAGACCTGTTGGAATACTGTGTCCAGTTTGGTCTCCTCACATGGTGGGTGATATTGAGGCTTTGGAAAGGGTGCAGAGGAGGGTCACTGGACTAATTCCCAGCTTAAAGCATCTTAGTTATCAAGATAGGCTAAAAGAGTTGGGACTCGACACTTTACAGAAGCGTAGACTTAGGGATTTTGGGGCGATCTGATCGAGATGATGAAGGGAATAGATTGCGTTTGAGGTGACAGTTTGTTCCAATCAAATAGGTTAGGGAGGACCAGGGGTCACAATTTTAAGTTGTACAAGGCCAGATGTAGGTTAGATGTCAGGAGCTGGTTCTTTTCCCAGAGAATAGTGGGCCTCCGGAACAGGTGGCCGGCTCATGCGGTGGGCACTGTTTCGCTGAATTCCTTCAAGCGAGAGCTGGACCTGTTTCCGACTAGGGCGGAGATCACCTCATATAAAAGGTAATTGTAAACAATTTTACAACACCAAGTTATAGTCCAGCAATTTTATTTTAAATTCACAAGCTTTCGGAGGCTTCCTCCTTCGTCAGGTGAACGATGTGAAAATGAGGAAGGAGGAAGCCTCCGAAAGCTTGTGAATTTAAAATAAAATTGCTGGACTATAACTTGGTGTTGTAAAATTGTTTACAATTGTCAACCCCAGTCCATCACCGGCATCTCCACATCATATAAAAGGTAGGTAGTGCATAGAATTATCAGGGCCAGAGTGGTCTCCTGGACTGGTTTTGATCCCTTTGGGGTGGGGGGGGGAGTAATTTCCCAGATTTGTTTCCCCCAAATTGGCCTGGGTTTTTATCTGGTTTTTCGCCTCTCCCAGGAGATCACATGGTTTTGGGTGGGGTGGGGAGTGTATATATTGTTACACACTAGGTAACACAATTATGTGGGTCAGGCTGGATGGACCAGATGGTCTTTTCCTGTTTGTCATTGTTCATACTCCAATGCAGTACTGATGGAGTGCTGCACTGCCAGTGGTGTAGTCTTTCGGATGATAACCCAAGGCCCTGTGGTGGATTTAGAAATCCCATGGCACTATTTCAAAGAAGAGCAGGGGAGTTTTGGCCTGGCCTGGGTGTCGTGACCAACATTTATCCCTCAACCAACACCACAAAAAAACAGATGATCTGGTCGTTATCACAGTGCCATTTGTGGATCTTGCTGTGCACAAATTTGCTGTCGCGTTTCCTACATTACAACAGTGACTACACTTCAAAAGTACTTCATTGGCTGTAAAGCACTTTGGGACATCCTGAGGTCGTGAAAGGCGCTATATAAATGCAAGTCTTTTTTTTCTTTCTCAGGTCAATCTCCAAGGACGTGCAGCAACTGGGAGTTGACGACTATCGAGTCTACAACAATTCTTGGCATCACAGAAGCTTTCCCTCTCTTGCGGGCACTGATGGAGCGAGTGGCAGCCTCGCTGGAATCGGCAGCGGAAACGTAGCGGGCCAGGGAACTAGTCGGGGGCTCCACCTCCACGGAAGCTCAGACTGCAGCTCCCGGGCAATAGGGGACAGGATGGAGAGCAGCGTGAAACATGACTTCCAGACTGTGGTCACCTCTGAGTCTCGTGGTGTTCAAGGTCGATCCCCGCCATTAGACCAGATATCGAGTAAGCATCAAGCATCACAAGCGTTGGATACCAAATTTGGCCAGAATTTCCTCGCTGAAAATTAATTTCCTGCCCCATTTATACACTGTTAGCATGGAAATTCACCCGCTATGTTTGTAGTCTCGCAAGGAAACCAGCATTACATAATGTAGCAAAGGCATTGAAAGTAACTGATATGAAATGAGCAGAACAATTGAGAAAGTGCAACCACAAGCCAAGTTAGGTTCAATGTGGAAATAGAAAAGGAACATAAATAGTTACAGGTTTAGGTGCTGGACGGGAAACAAATTTGAGAAGCAATAAGCAATAAGAAGTAATTTGATCCAAAATAAATGGGGCAGAAAGTCGGTAAACAAGACAATGGATCGGCACTGGGAAAGCTTCCAATATGAGATAGACAAGAGTACAAAACCATAGAACCATAGAAAAGATACAGCACAGAAGGGGGCCATTTGGCCCATCGTGTCCGCGCCGGCTCGAAGAACAACCAGGTGCCCATTCTAATCCCACCTTCCAGCACCCGGTCCGTAGCCCTGCAGCTTACAGCACTTTAGGTGCCGGTCCAGGTACTTTTTAAAAGAGTTGAGGGTCCCTGCCTCTACCACCAATTCGGGCAGCGAATTCCATACCCCCACCGCCCACTGGGTAAAAAAGTTTTTCCTCATGTCCCCTCTAATCCTTCCACCAATCAGGTTAAATCTTTGTCCTCTAGTTCTTGAACTCTCCGCTAGGGGAAACAGGTACCTCCTGTCTACTCTATCTAGGCCCCTCATAATTTTGTACACCTCAATCAAGTCTCCCCTCAGCCTCCTCTGCTCCAAGGAAAACAACCCCAGCCTATCCAATCATTCCTCGTACCTGCAATTTTCAAGCCCTGGCAACATTCTTGTAAATCTTCTCTGCACTCTTTCCAGAGCAATTACATCCTTCCTGTAATGTGGTGACCAGAACTGCGCACAATACTCCAGCCGTGGCCTTACCAGTGTTTTATACAGTTCCATCATTACATCCCTGCTTTTGTATTCTGTACCTCGGCTAATAACGGAGAGCATTCTGTATGCCTTCTTCACAACCTTATCTACCTGTACTGGCACCTTCAGGGATCTGTGCACATGCACTCCAAGGTCTCTCACTTCCTCTACCCCTCTCAATATATTCCCATTTACTGCATATTCCCTTTTACTGTTTGCCCTCCCTAAGTGCATTACCTCACACTTCTCCGGGTTGAACTCCATTTGCCACTTTTCCGTCCACTCCACCAACCCATTGATATCTTCTTGGAGTCTACAGCTATCCTCTTCACTATCAACTACACGGCCAATTTTTGTGTTGTCTGCAAATTTGCCAATCATGCCCCCTACATTCAAGTCAAATCATTAATATATACCACAAACAGCAAGGGACCCAACACTGAGCCCTGTGGCACACCACTGGAAACAGATTTCCATTCGCAAAGACATCCATCGACTTTTACCCTTTGTTTCCTGTTACTGAGCCAATTTTGGATTCAATTCGCCACATTTCCCTGTATCCCATGGACTTTTACCTTTCTGACCAGTCTGCCATGTGGGACCTTGTCAAATGCCTCACTAAAATCCATGCAGATAACATCCACTACACTACGCTCATCAATCCTCCTTGTCACTTCCTCAAAGAATTTAATCAGATTTGTAAGGCATGACCTTCCCTGAACAAATCCATGCTGACTACCCCTGATTAAATCATGCCTTTCCAAGTGACAGTTTATCATATCTCTCAGTATTGATTCTAATAGTTTTCCCACCACCGAGGTAAGACTGACCGGCCTATAATTGTTCGGCCTTTCCCTCGTACCCTTTTTAAACAATGGTATTCCGTTTGCCATCTTCCAGTCCTCCGGTACCTCCCCTGTATCTAGTGAGGATTGGAAAATGATCCTCAGAGCATCCGCTATTTCCTCCCTGGCTTCCTTCAATGGCCTAGGAAACAATCCATCTGGCCCTGGTGACTTATCAATTTTCAAGGATTCCAGTCCCTCTAGTACTTCCTCTCTCGTAATGTTTACCTTATCCAATATTACACACCTCTCCTCTTTAACTACTACGTCCGGATCATCCCTTTCCTTTGTGAATACGGAGACAAAATATTCATTTAAAACCCTACCCACATCCTCTGCTTCTACACACAAGTTACCCTTATCATCCCTGATAGGTCCGATCTTTTCTTTAGCTATCCTCTTGATCTTAATGTACTGATAAAACATCTTTGGGTTTTCTTTAATCTTACTAGCTAATACAAAAGGTGCAAGAAGGTACATCAAGGAATAGAGTTCCACGGATAAAAAGAGAGATTGGTACCAAACTGAAACTTAAAAAGCAAATATATAATAAAACTACGGATAATAATACTGAAGAAAATCAAGTGAAATATAGAAAGCATAGTAATCAAGTGAAATATAGAAAGCATAGGATGTTTGCAGAGCTAAAAAGGATATGAATATAAGGCAAGCAGTTAATATAAAAGGGAATTTTCAAAAATAATAGACTGGCATACACATAACTGAACAAATCACACATCTGTGTGTGACAAAAATGAATCATTCTTTGTCTGTTAGTTTAAACATTGGGAAGTCTGAATCCATTGTATTTGGTCCACACCACGAATTCCGTTCCCTAGCCACCGATTCTATCCACTTCACTGGCCACTGTCTCAGATCGTTCACAACCTCGGCATCCTATTCGACCCAGAGCTGACCTTCTGAACACATATCCTCCACATCACCAAGACCGCCTACTTCCACCTCCGTAACACCGCCTGTCTCCGCCCCTGCCTCAACTCATCTGCTGCTGAAACCCTCATCCATGCTTTTGCTAGCTCCAAACTCGACTATTCTAATGCTCCTGGCCGGCTTCCCATTTTCCACCCTTCATAAATTTAAGCTCATCCAAAATTCTGCTGCCTGTTTCCTAACTCGCACCAAGTCCCGTTCACCCATCATCCCTGTGCTCGCTGATCTACATTGGCTCCTGGTCCGGGAATGCCTCGAATTTAAAATTCTCATCCTTGTGTTCGCCCCTCCCTAGCTCTGTAACCTCCTCCAGCCCTACAATGCTCTGCGAACTCTGCATTCCTCCAACATTGGCCTCTTGTGCACCCCCCCAACTTCCTTCACCCCACCAATTGGCGGCCATGCCTTCAGTTGTCTGGGCCTTAAGCTCTGGAATTCCCTCCCTAAACCTCTCCATCTCTCCACCTCTTTCCTCCTTTAAGACCCTCCTTAAAACCTACCTCTTTGACCAAGCTTTTGGTCGCCTGCCCTAATATCTCCTCATGTGACTCAGTGTCAACCTTTGTCTGATTACGCTCCTGTGAAGCTCCTTGGATCAATTTACTACGTTAAAGGCACTATATAAATGCAGTTTGTTATTGTTGCTGATTGATTTCTGTATTGTTCATCACATTACTCATAGGAGCTTTGTGAAATCAGAGGTTCAGTGATAAGGCTCTTCATTGTAAGAAGTGAACAACTGTGATTGTATGTTTAGAAATGCCCCAAGGAGAAGTGACTTTGTTGTTTTCATACATCGAGGAGATTAATAAAGGGTGGAATTCCTGTAAATATACTTTTTCTGTGCTGAACACTGTTCATTTATCTGGTCTATACTTAGTAAGTTGGTTATTAAACATAGTCCAGGTTATTAAATCTGTTGGTTGAGTCCCAGCCTAATAGAGTGAATGTCCAGTCTGCCTTCTGAAAATGAGACAAACCACTTGGTGACCTGTGGTACATTCCAGTAAGCAGAAATGCAGCATTCAATCCCTGGGTCTCGCTATCGATTACTTGGATATTGAGTGGTGAAAGGCACTCTCCAGTCAGTAGGGGAAGCAAGCTTTGCCAAGGTAAAACCCAAAAATGTAACATTGGCTGGGAATTTCCTTGAAACTGCTCCCACCGTAATTTCACCAGGCTGCTGCGTTTGTTCAAATGTAGCTTGGCACCTTCATTAAGCTTTGGAGGCAAGTGACAAAACTTGTGACGTTTGTATCAAGTTAAGCTTGGAACGAGATTTTGAATCTAGCTCAGTTTTACTTCAAGCTCCGTTTCTTTTATTCATTCGCAGGATGTGGGCGTCGCTGGCAAGTCCAACATTTATTGCCCATCCCTAGCTGTCCTGAGAGGAGAGACTTGCGAGGCCACTTCACGGGGCAGTTAAGAGTCAACCACGTTGGTGTGGGACTGGAGTCACATATAGGCCAGTCCATGTAAGGACGGCAGGTTTCCTTCCATAAATATCACTAGTGAACCTGTTGGGTTTTTTATGACAATTTGACAGCTTCACAGGCACTTTTACTGACAACAGCTTTTCAATTTCCTGATTTTTAAACTGAATTCAATTTTTCAAACTGTCATGGTTGGATTTGTAAAAGAAAAGAAAGACCTGCATTTATATAGCAACTTTCACAACTTCAGGATGTCCCAAAGCACTTTACAGCCAATTAAGTAATTTTCAAGTGTAGTCACCGTGGTAATGTAGAAAACATGGCGGCCAATTGCGCACAGCAAGATCCCACAAAGAGCAACGTGATGATGACCAGGTGATCCGTTTTTTAGTGATGTTGGTTGAGGGATAAAAATTGGCCGAGACATCAGGGAGAACTCCCCTGCTCTTCTTCAAAATAGTGCCAAGGGGCCTTTTATGTCCACCTGAGAGGGCAGACAGGGTCTTGGATTAACATCTCATCCAAAAGACAGCACCTCAGACAGTGCAGCACTCCCTTGGAGTGTCAGCCTAGATTTTTGTGCTCAAATCTCTGGAGTGGAACTTGAACCCTCAACCTTTACAAGGTCAGAGGTAAGAGTGCTACCAATGAGCCACAAGCTGACACCTTATGTTTTCTGCATTACTAGTCCAGGAACATAACCACTATACTACTGTACCCGTCCACTAAAGAAACAAATCTACAAAGCTAAAACAAGAGAGAACTACTTCATTTGTGTCAGTAATAAGACATATGCAGAAACCTACAGTGTGCAGTATTATTGGACAAGAGCTTTCTGTGTTCAAATCAAATTTCTCATTTTGCTATTTTAATGCTAAGAATTTTAAAACAAGGGTTGACACCTCCATCAAAATGGCAGGCAGAGGAATTTTGAGACAAATGTGTTCAACCATTATACAATGGTATCACATACAGTGATTTACAGCCTATAATCTTTACCAAATGAGCATAAAATGCTGTCCAGAATCCTTGCTATCATAACTGCAGCTGTCCCATAAAAAACATGCCCAATTTGTTAGACTACCATTGCTTCAAAGTTTCCAAATGCCAAAGTTTCCAAAGTTTCTAACTGTACCTCTTCCTCAAATTATTCTCATGCTCGACGGAATCTGTCCTACCTGGGTGATTTTTGTCTTGCATCGCAGAAATAAACCAGCCCAGTCGAGTCCGGTCGAAGTGTTCCCGGGTCACAAGACAATACGGTCACTGAGGCAAAAACAGGATTTCTGTCATTAGTTTTCTGTAGTTTAAATAAGATTGATGACGCAGTATTAAATTTGGCATCAACCTGCTGTGACTCTGGGACACTTTGCTGAAATTTCCTTTGTCCTGTACCAAGTTAGTCTGTGTATGGTCAATGCATTTGATTGGCTGCAATACTCTTGCCATGGTTAGATTGATTAAGAGCACATTCTGTGAAATTTAAACCATCTTTCAATTGAATGGACTAAACTCTCATCTTGTCAACTTATTCAATTCGGACCTCCTTGTTTTGTAGTCACGCTTGACTGCCCAAAACACAAACCATTGTTTGTTACAATGTGATGATAGTAGGTACAGCAGAGGAGGGGCCCATCGTGCCTGTAACTGTGCCAGTTCTCCGAAAGAGCTATCCCTTCCCCTACTCTTTCCCCATAGCCCTGTAAATTTTTTCCCTTCAATTCCCTTTTGAAAGTTATTATTGAATCTGCTTCCACCACCCTTTCAGGCAGTGCATTCCCGATCATTACAACTCGCTGCATAAAAAAATGTTTCCTCGTGTCGCCTCTGGCTTTTGCCGATCACCTTAAATCTGTGCCACTGGAAACAGTTTCTCCTTATTTACTCTATCAAAACATAAGCACATAAGAAATAGGAACAGGAGTAGGCCATACGGCCCCTCGAGCCTGCTCCACCATTCAACAAGATCATGGCTGATCTTCGACCTCAACTCCACTTTCCCGCCCGATCCCTGTATCCCTTGATTTCCTTAGAATCCAAAAATCTATCGATCTCAGTCTTGAATATATTCAACGACTGAGCATCCACAGCCCTCTGGGGTACAGAAATCCAAAGACTCACGACCCTCTGAGTGAAGAAATTCCTCCTCATCTCAGTCATAAATTGCCCACCTCTTATCCTGAGACAATGTCCCTTAGTTCTAAACTCTCCAGCCAGGGGAAACAGCCTCTCCACATCTACCCTGTCAAGCCATCTAAGAATTATATATGTTTCAATGAGATCACCTCTTATTCTACTAAGCTCCAGAGAGTATAGGCCCATTCTACTCATTCTCTCCACATAGGACAACCCTCTCGTCCCAGGAATCAATCTGGTGAACCTTCATTGCACCACCTCAAAGGCATGTACATCCTTCCTTAGACAAGGAGACCAAAACTGAACGCAGTACTCCAGGTGTGGTCTCACCAAAGCGTTGTACAATTGTAGCAAGACTTTCTTACTCTTGTATTCCAACGTCCTTGCAATAAAGGCCAACATTCCATTTGTCTTTCTAGTTGCTTGCTGTACCTGCATGTTAACTTTCTGTGTTTTGTGTACCAGGACACCCAAATCCCTCTGAACACCAACATTTAATAGTTTCTCAACAATTAAAAAATATTCTGTTTTTCTATTCTTTCTACCAAAGTGAATAACCTCACATTTCCCCACATTATACTCCATCTGCCACTTTCTTGCCCACTCACTTAACCTGTCTATATCCCTTTGCAGACTCTTTGTGTCCTCCTCGCAGCTTATTTCCTACCTAGCTTTGTATCATCAACAAACTTAGATACACTACACTCATTCATGATTTTTTCATCTTTATCAAATCTATTAACCTTTTCTGCCCCCAGGAGAACAACCCTAGCCTTCTCCAGTCTCTCCATGTAACTCCCTCATCCCTGATACCATTCTAGTAAATCTCTTCTGCATCCTGTCTAAGGCCTTGACATCCTGCCTAAAGTGTGGTGCCCAGAACTGAACACAATACTCTAGCTGATGCCTAACCAGTGTTTTATAAAAGTTTAGCATAACTGCCTTGCTTTGTACTTTATGCCTCTATTAAAGTCAAGGAAGCTTTTTAAACAGCCTTCTCAACTTGTCCTACCACCTTCAAAGATTTGTGTATGTGCACCCCCAGGTCTCTCTGTTAATGCACCCCCTTAAAATTCTACCATTTAATTTATATTGCCTCTCCTCATTCTTCCTACCAAAATGTATCACTTTACACTTCTCTGCATTAAATTTCATCTGCCATGTGTTTGCCCATTTCACCAGTCTGTCTATGTCCTCCTGAAGTCTGTCACTATCCTCCACATTGTTTACTACATTTTCGAGTTTCGTGTCATCTGCAAACTTAGAAATTATACCCTCTATACCCAAGTCCAGGTCATTAATATATATCAAAAAAAGTAGTGATCCTAATACTGACCCTTGGGGAACACTACTGTATACTTCCCTCCAGTCTGAAAAGCAACCGTTCACCACTACTTAGAAACATAGAAAATAGGAGCAGGAATAGGCCACTCAGCCCTTCAAGCCTGTTCCGCCATTCAATATGATAATGGCTGATCGTCTATCTCAATACCATATTCCCACTCTCTCCCCACACCCCTTGATGCCTTTTGTGTCTAGAAAACTATCTATCTCCTTCCTAAATATATTCAGTGACTTGGCCTTCACAGCTTCCCGTGGTAGAGAATTCCACAGGTTCACCATCCTCTGAGTGAAGAAATTTCTCCTCATCTCAGTCCTAAATGTCCTACCCCGTATCCTGAGACTGTGACCCCTCGTTCTAGACCCCCCAGCCAGGAGAAACATCCTCCCTGCATCCAGTATGTCTAGCTCCGTCAGAATTTTATACGTTTCAATGAGATCCCCTCTCATTCTTCTAAACTCTAGTGAATACAGGCCTTGTTGACCCAATCTCTCCTCATACGACAGTCCTGCCATCCCAGTCTGGTGAACTTTCGCTGCACTCCCTCCATGGCAAGTATATCCTTTCTTAGGTACTCTCTGCTTTCTGTCCCTTAGCCAATTTTGTATCCATGCAGCAACTGTCCCTTTATTCCCATGGGCTTTAATTTTGCTAATAAATCTATTATGTGGCATTTTATCAAATGCCTTTTGTAAGTCCATATACACATCAACCACACTACCGTCATCAACTCTCTGTTATTTCATCAAAGAACTTAATCAAGTTAGTCAAACACGATTTTCCTTTAACAAATCCATGCTAAGTTTCATTTATTAGCCCATACTTTTCCAAATTTTCCAGAATTCACTAGACTCTGGAAAGGTCTGGAAAGCAGATTGGAAAACCGCAAACATAACACCCCTATTCAAGAAGGGACTGAGACAGAAAGTAGGTAACTGTAGACCAGTTAGCCTAACATCTGTCACTGGGAAAATGCTAGAATCCATTATTAAGGAAGTAGTAGCAGGACATCTGGCGACTCATAATACAATCAAGGAGAGTCAACATGGTTTTATGAAGGGGAAATCATGTCTGACAAATTTATTAGAGTTCTTTGAGGAAGTAACGGGCAGGGTGGATAAAGGGGAACCAATGGATGCAGCATATTTGGATTTCCAAAAGGCATTCGATAAGGTGCCACATAAAAGATTACTGCACAAGATAAGAGCTCATGGTGTTGGGGATAATGTACTGGCATGGATAGAGGATTGGCTAACTAACAGGAAACAAAGAGTCGGGATAAAAGGGTCATTTTCAAAATGGCAATCTGTAACTAGTGGGGTGCCGCAGGGATCAGTGCTGGGGCCTCAACTATTTACAATATATATCAATGACTTGGATGAAGGAACAGAGTGTCTTGTGGCCAAATTTGCTGATGATACAAAGATAGGTGGAAAAGCAAATTGCGATGAGGACACAAAGTGTCTGCAAAGGGATATTGACAGGTTAAGCGAATGGACAAAAATTTGGCAGATGGAATATAATGTGGGAAAATGTGAAGTCATCCACTTTGGGAGGAAAAATAAAAAAGCAAAATATTATTTGAATGGAGAAATACTACAAAATGCTGCGGTACAGAGGGATCTGGGTGTCCTCGTACATGAAACACAAAGGGCATCATTTTAGCACCTGCTATCGGAGAATCCCGGAGTGGGTAGGGAGCCCGGCTCCAACCTGCCCACTTCCGGGTTCCCCACAGACGCGCCAGCGTGCGCGCGCAGCCCCCGCTGGTGGGAATCCCGCAGGCAATTATAGCCAACGGGATGCCACTTGAAGGTATTTATTTTGCTTGTTCAGGTCATTAACTGACCTGATTAAGGGATTATGTGAGGAGGGGTGGGATTTTATAGCAAACTGGGACTGTTTCCCACACTGGGGGAAACACTCCCAGTTCAAATGGACCTGTTGCAGCCATCAGCCTGTGGCAGCTGCAAAGGTCCATTTGACAGGTCGCGGGGGGAGACACTCACTCATTGCAGGAGGCCACTCTGTCACTTGGGACAAAGTTTGGCCTCCACCACCCTCCTCCTGACAATCAAAGTCACCAACTTGCACACTTACCCCGGGGTCCAGAGACATGTACCTACCTTGCAGACCCCCTCAGATGTACATCTTCCGGATGGGGGCCGCCATAGCTGTAGTCATGACCTCCTCGGATGGCGAACAGCATCACCAGCCTCACCAGCCTCACCAGCCTCGCCATCCACGCCATCCACCTCTGACACGTGGAGCTCCACAACAGAGTGCTGTGACACATCCACCTGTACAGCAGGAGGGAGGGCAACCGCAGAGAGAGATGCGTCGCAGAGGGCACTACCCTCGCCACAGGGTCCACAGACTGAGGCTCAGCTTCCTGGACCTCTCTGAGCAGCAGTGCACACAGAGGCTCAGAGTCACTCGACATGGAGTCGTGGACATCTGCAGCCTCCTTCATGCCAAGCTGCTCCTGGCTGGCCCGAGCACCATCTTCTTACCTGTCGCTGTCAAAGTCGCCACTGCCCTCAAAAACTTCTCCTCCGCATCCTTCCAGGGTGCCACCGGGGACATCGCCGACGTCTCTCAGTCGTCTGCACAAAAGAGCCCTGCAAATACACCCACACCCACTCTGCAGTGACACAATGGGTGGCATCAGTTGTGGGTCTTCATTGTGATCCTCAGGAAAGGGCATTATTGCACAAACCAGACAAGATTCGCAAAGACGTGGCAGTGGTGGTGACAATATAATATGTGCTGTGAGTTGGTCAGAAATTCAATATAAGTAACAACCATGACAAACCCTCAAACACTCTTGTGCATCCCCTTCATGCTCATGACACGTTTGCCTTACGCTGCCTACTGCACATATGTGATGCATGCCCTGTGGCTGCAGCACAGGTAGTGGCAGGTTGAGTGAGGCTGACCGTGAAAGAGATGCATGAGAGGGTGAGTATGAGACAGATCCATGAGATTGTATGAGGATTGGGTTGAGTGGTAGTGGCGGGATGAGTACTGGTGAGGTGAGTAAGTGCAGGTAAGATGAGGATGAGGTTTGAGTGGGTGTGAGGGGTGATGTGACAGAGTAGTGTTGGCAGTGCAGAAGGAGGTATGGGGTGGGGGCGGTGATGTGGCAGATGGAGTGTAGGGGAATGAGTAAGTGTACTCACTTTGGCTGACCTACTGAGGTCATTGGAGCGCCTCCTGCACTGTATGCAGGTGGGCGATATGTTGGTGGTGCAGGTGACCTCCTCTGCCACCTCGAGCCAGGCCTTCCTGGTGGCAGAGGCAGGCTGCTTCCTCCCGCCCGCCGGGGGGAAGATCTCTGTCCTCCCCCTCCTCCTCACCCCATGTATTGATACCTGGAGTGAGGCATCATTAACCTGGGAGCAGCCTTCCCCCTGGGCTGCTCCATGCTGTAATTTTTGCTATTTGTTGCAGCATCTGTCAGTGGAGGACTGCCCCTTTAAATAGAGCTCCTCCAGCTGACAGATCTTACTGCGCATGCGCAGCCCGCCCGATGCGCAGATCAGCAGTGGGGAACCTGAAAGACAAGATAAGTGGATCCAATTGGGCTACGATCGCGCGGGTGGCTGACTAATTTCACCGGGCGCGTTACCCACGCGCCCGAAAGCCCCCCTGCCGCGAACCCGCAGCCCTGCTAACATCGAGCCCAAAAAGTCAACATACATACAGGTGCAGCAAGTAATCCGGAAGGCAAACGGAATATTGGCCTTTATTTCTAGGTGATGGAGTATAAAGCAGGGAAGTCATGCTACAACTGTGCAGGGTGCTGGTGAGACCACACCTGGAGTACTGCATACAGTTCTGGTGCCCTTATTTAAGGAAGGACATACTTGCATTGGAGGCAGTTCAGAGAAGGTTCACTAGGTTGATTCCGGGTATGGAAGGGTTGTCTTATGAGGAAAGATTGAACAGGTTGGGTCTATACTCATTGGAGTTTATAAGAATGAGAGGAGACCTTATTGAAACATACAAGATTCTGAGGGGACTCGATGGGGTAGATGCTGAGAGGATGTTACCCCTCATGGGGGAATCTAAAACTCGGGGGCATAGTCTCAGAATAAGGGGTCGCCTGTTTAAGACGGAAATGAGGAGGAATTTCTTCTCCCAGAGGGTCGTGAATCTTTGGAATTCTTTATCCCAAAAAGCTGTGGAGGCTGAGTCATTGAATACATTCAAGGCTGAGTTAGACAAATTTTTGATCAGCAAGAGAGTCAAAGGATATGGGGAAAAGGGCAGAAAAGTGGAGTTGAGGTAAAAATTAGATCAGCCATGATCTTATTAAATGGCGGAGCAGGCTCGAGGGGCAGAATGGCCTACTCCTGCTCCTATCTCTTATGGTCTTATGGTCAAATGCCAATTAATTTTGTCACGGATTATTGTCTATAAAAGTTCCCCCATCACCAACGTTAGGCTAACTGGCCTGTAATTGTCGGGTTTATCCCTCTCCCCTTTTTTGAACAGGGGTATAACATTTGCAATCCTCCAGTCCTCTGGCACCACCCTCGTATCCAAGGAGGAACTTCTATAGGGTGATCTTATGTGAATTCACCCTAGTAAGGGCAGGTTAAAAATTCACCGAACCTCTTTTCCCAGCAGAGGATCATGGTTGAAGGAAATATGGGCCAGAAAAGTGGTTGCAACATTTTAAAGTCAACTATCCAACCTATGCCCCATTTAAGCATAACTCCCTGCCAGGAATGAGAGATGTCTGAAATTTATTCGATAATTTACAACTGTTGTTATGTGTTTTAAATAGTCTGGTTGTAGTGTGAGGTGCCAGCCATGGCTTGGTGGTAGCCCTCTCGCCTCTGAATCAAGAAGGTTGTGGGTACATAGTCCCACTCCACAGATTTGAGCACAAAATCTAAGCAGACCTCAGTGCAGTACTGAGGGAGTGCTGCACTGTTGGAGGTGCTGTCTTTCAGATGAGATGTTAAACTGAGGTCTTGTCTACCCTCTCAGGTGGATGGCACTGTTCAAAGAAGAGCAGGAGAGTTCTCCACAATGTCCTGGCCAAGATTTATTCCTCAACCAACCTTACTAAACCAGATTATCTCAATGCTATTTTTGGGACCTTGCTGTGTGCAAATTGGCTGCTGCGTTTCCTACATTACAACAGTGGCTACACTTCAAAAGTACTTACTTGCTGTAAAGTGCTTTGGGGCATCCTGAGGTTGTGAAAGATGCTATATAAATGCATCTTTATAATGCCACTGAGAAGGGACAAAATTTTCCAGCCATTATTCTGTTCTTTACTAACATGCTAAGACTACTAACATTTTGGTTTCCTGGCTGCTACACTATTGGGTCCTGTTTTGTTGCATTAAAGCACAATTACTCTTCTATAGTGGTTTCATTATCGACTTGTACAAAAGTGCATCAGATGCATTGCAAGTGTGAACTTTATACTTTAGAAGCTTAACTTGCAAAGAAAGTCCTGAGTTTTGCTAGATTCAAATTCAAACAGCAGTTGCACCCAGCAAAGTTCTGCTGATCAAATGTATTTAAGTAAACTTTTATATTACAGCAACATCACTAAATTCATGCATATTTTAAATCATAATCCCAGATGAGCCCCCAATATATAGGAATAATAAAATGTGATTTCTTTTTGCATGTGAGGTTTTTATATGTAATGTTTAATTTGGGTCCTACATACCCAATTGAATTAAAAGAACAAATCTAATTCTTACTTACTCCTAAAGATAGCAAGAACTGAACAAGACACACTGTTTTATGTAACACTAATTACTTTAATGCAGTACTTTGACACAATCAAGATAATGTTATCATTGACTTGATCATCATGAACAAAGTAAATATTTGGCTTATGAATTACAAAAACAAACCATTAACTTGTTCAATTTAATACAATATAGCTTGATTTAGAATAATAAAATCACTATGGGGATCGGATTTGAGTCTTGATAAGATAAAAGCTTTTATTGAACACATTGAATTTTGGAAACACTTTAAGAGGCAACAAGAAATTGACTGTTTTCTGGTAGCTCCATCTCCAACACTTTAATTCTAGGGTCCTGCAACAGGTCACCCAATCAGTGTCAAATTTGGAGGCATCTCTAACTTTACTTATGTCATAAAATAAATATATCCATCTTTTTGATGCCATTTTTGTTTCTAATTCTCTAGTGACCTCCAACCATTTGTGAAACGTGTTGGATTTAGAAATAGAATCAATAATTTCTGAAGAGGAATAGGAGGGCATACTTTTAGCGTCAAAGACAGTTACAGAGTCAATCCTCCATGGCAGACGTGGTAATTAGATGCCTGAGCCTTGAACATATCTCCAGGTTAAACCATTCAGGGTTATGGTGTTCAAGCAAGTCAAGTTTATGACTGGCCTGATAATTAGCATAATCTGTTTCAGTGTTATTTAGGACTCCCAATAGAGATTTGTTTAGATACAAGCAAGAGATATATATTAGCCATCCTCCATTGGCAACATGCAGATACATGCTGACTTGTTATGGTCTGGAATGCAGAACCTGAAAGGGCGGTGGAAGCAGATTCAATAGTAACTTTCAAAAGGGAATTGGATAAATACTTGATAAGGAAAAACTGAAGGGCTATGGTGAAAGAACAGGGGAGTGGGATTAATTTGATAGGTCTTTCAAAGAGCCAACTTTCAAAGAGCATGATTGGTCAAATGGCTTTCTTCTGTGCTGTATGATTCTATAATTCTATGATAGACATGTGGCACCAGTCTTGCTGCCTGGACTCAGATGCCATAAAAAAACAATACAGTCAAGATGATTGTGTATGCTTACCAGGTTTCAGATATGATCCCTTTTCATACGACATAAAATGGAGCAGTCAACACCAATTATGAAAATCCGTGACAAAAGTTTGGGATCTATATCAACAGAAGGTTAAGGTAGATTTAATAGAGGTGTTCAAAATTATGAAAGGTTTTGATAGAGTAGATAGGGAGAAACTATTTCCACTGGCAGAAGGGTTTGTAACCAGGAGACACAGATTTATGATAATTGGCAAAAGAACCAGAGGCAAGATGAGGAGCGAGTTGTTATGATCTGGAATGCACTGCCTGAAAGGGCGATGGAAGCAGATTCAATAATAACTTTCAAAGGAGAATTGGATAAATACTTAAAAAGGTAACATGTGCAGGGCCATGGGAAAAAAGCGGGGGTTGGCACTAATTGGAAGTTCTTTCAGAGAGCCAGTACAGGCACAATGGGTTAAATGGCCTTCTTCTGTGCTGTATTACATAGAATTACATAGAATGTACAGCACAGAAACAGGCCAATTGGCCCAACAGATCCATGCTGGTGTTTATGCTCTACACGAACTTCCTCCCACCCTTCTCCATCTAATCCCATCAACATATCCTTCTATGACTTTCTCCCTCATGTGTTTATCTAGGTTCCCCTTAAATGCAACTATGCTATTCGCCTCAACTACTCCTTGTGGTAGCGAGTTCCACATTCCAACCACTCTCTGAGTAAAGAAGTTTCTCTTGAATTCCCTATTGGATTTATTAGTGACTATCTTATATTTATGGCCCCTAGTTCTGGTCTTCCCTACAAGTGGAAACATCTTCTCTACGTCTACACTATCAAAACCTTTCATAATCTCAAAGACCTCTATCAGGTCACCCCTCAATCTTCACTTTTCTAGAGAAAAGAGCCCCAGCCTGTTCAATCTTTCCTGATAGGTATAACTTCTCAGTCTGGTAACAGCCTAGTAAATCTTTTTTACACCTTCTCCAGTGGTTGTATATCCTTTTTATAATATGGAGACCAGAACTGTTCACAGTGTGGTCTAACCAAGGTTTAACATAACTTCTCTACTTTTCAATTCTATCCCTCTAGAAATGAACCCCAGTACTTTGTTTGCTTTTTTTAATGTCCTTATTAATCTGCGTCGCTACTTTTAGTGATTTGTACCCCCAGATCCCTCTGCTCCTCTATCCAATGTGGACTTTTATTTTCCAAGGAGTATGTGGCCTACTTTATCTTCCTACCAAAATGAACCACCTCAGTCTTATCTATATTGAAATTCGTTTGCCAATTACACACCCATTCTGCAAGTTTATTTATGTCCTCTTGCATTTTGTCGCAATCCTCCTCAGTATTAATTATATCCCCCAATTTGGTGTTGTGCACAAATTTTGAAATTGTACTTCTGATTCCTGACTCCAAATCATTCATGTAAATGTGAACATCAGTGGTCCCAGCAGGATCCTTGTGGAACGCCACTTCCCACCTTTTGCCAGTCTGAGTAACTACCTTTAACTCCTACTCTCTGTTTTCTGTTTTGTAGCCAGCTTGCTATCCAGTCTGCTACTTGTTCCCTAACTCCACATGCTCTGACTTTAGTCATGAATCTGCTCTGCAGTTCCTTATTGAAGACCTTTTGAAAATCCAAATATATTACATCTACTACATTACCCTTGTCTACCTTTCCGTTACTTCTTCAAAGAATTCAATAAGGTTGGTCAAGCATGACTTTCCCTTCTGAAATCCTTGCTGACTATTCGTTATTATATTTTCAGTTTCTAGATGTTTTTCTATTACATCTTTGAGTGAAGATTCCATTATCTTTCCTACTACCGACATTAAGCTAATTGTTCTATAGTTCCCTGGGCTTGTTCTATGTCCTTTTTAAATATTGGAATCACATTAGTCCACCAGTTCGCTGGCATTATTCCCTTTCTAAAGAATTTTTATATATATGTTATAGTGCCTCTGCTATCTCTTCCCTAACTTCTTTTAACATGCCGGATGCAATCCATCTGGACCAAGGGTTTTATCCTCTTTAAATTTGATTAGTTTATCAATTATCTCCCCCCTTTCTAGTTTAAATGTCTTTATATCTTTTTTGATCTCTTCTTCTAATGTCATGCCCACCATTTAGTCTCCCTGGTAAATACTGAGGCAAAATAATTATTTAATATTCTAATTATTTAATATTGTATGGTTCTATGATTTTATGTCCCCACCAGGGATTCCTCCCAACGTTTGTAAAACTGATCTTTTCCCGGCCTGTGATTAGAAGCATTGTAAGTAGACATTTAACCAGTATAATGTTTTCAAGTTTTTTCAGCATTGGTTAATTTTTTACAATTAAATAGAGTTAGCGCTGATATCATAATATTGTGTGTCCCTTTGCTTTCACGCTTCACAAACTATCAATCCATACAAGTTTCATCTTTGATATTTCATACGTTTTAAGGCACAATGTTGTGAAGCCAATGCCTTGTAAAGCCCCCTCAGAATCTTATATGTTTCAATGGGATCACCTCTCATTCTTCTAAACTGCAGAGTGTATAAGCTCATTCTGCTCAATCTCTCCTCATAGGACAACCCTCTCATCCCAGGAATCAATCTAGAGAACCTTTGTTGTACCGCCTCCAAGGCAAGTATATCCTTCCATAGATAAGGAGACCAAAACTGCATACAGTACTCCAGGTGAGGTCTCACCAAAGCCCTGTACAATTGTAGTAAAACTTCCTTACTCTTGTACTCCAACCCCCTTGCAATAAAGGCCAACATGCCATTTGCCTTCCTAATTGCTTGCTGTATCTGATTGCTAACTTTTTGTGTTTCTTGTACGAGCACACCTAAATCTCTCTGAACACCAACATTTAATAATTTCATATCATTTAAAAAATATTCTGTTTTTCTATTTTTCCCACAAAAGTGAATAATCTCACATTTCCCTACATTATACTCCATCTGCCACCTTCTTGCCCACTCACTTAACCTGTCTATATCCTTATGCAGACTCTTTGTGCCCTCCTCTCAGCTTACTTTCTCACCTAGCTTTGTATCATCAGCAAACTTCAATACATTTGACTCACCTAAGTCATCTAAGTCATTAATATAGATTGTAAATAGATGAGGCCCAAGCACCGATCCTTGCGGCACCCCACTAGTTACAGCCTGCCAACCTGAAAATGACCCTTTTATCCTTACTCTCTGTTTTCTGTCCGTTAACCAATCCTCTATCCATGCTAATATATTATCCCCAACCTCATGAGCCCTTATCTTGCATAACAACCTTTTAAGTGGCACCTTATCAAATGCCTTTTGAAAATCCAAATATACTACATCCACTGGTTCCCCTTTATCTACCCTGCCAGTTACATCCTCAAAAAGCACTAATAAATTTGTTAAACACAATTTCCCTTTCATAAAACCATGTTGACTCTGCCTAAACATATTATGATTTTCTAAGTGCCCTGTTACCACTTCCTTAATAATGAATTCCAGCATTTTCCCGATGACTGATGTCAGGTTAACTGGCCTGTAGTTCCCTGTTTTCTGTCTCCCTCCTTTCTTGAATAGTGGGGTTACATTTGCTACCTTCCAATCCGCTGGGACCATTCTAGAATCTAGGGAATCTGGGATAGCATCCACTATCTCTGCAGCCATTTCTTTGAGAACCCTCGGATGTCACCAGGTCCAGGGGATTTATCAGCTTTTAGTCCCATTAGTTTCTCAAGTATTTTTTCTCTACTCATATTAATTACTTTAAGTTCCACACTCTCATTAGACCCTTGGTTCCCCACTATTTCCGGTATGCTTTTTGTGTCTTCTACTGTGAAGACAGATGCAAAATATTTGTTTAACGTCTCTGCCATTTCCTGATTCCCCATTATAATTTCTCCTGTCTCAGCCTCTAAGGGACCAACATTTACTTTTGCTACTCTCTTCCTTTTTACATGTAGAAGCTCTTACAATCTGTTTTTATATTTCTTGCTAGTTTACTTTCATATTCTATTTTCTCCCTATAAGCTATAAGCTCCCACTATCAGCAATGTTTATTGAGAGAAGAATTTTAGTCAGGAGACCAGGAGAATTTTTTGTTTTTCTTCAAATACTGCGAGGGGATCGTTATGTCCACCTGAACAGGCAAAAGGGGCCTCAGTTTAATGACTCATCCAAAAGACAGCACCTCCAAGAATGCAGCACCTCCCTCAGTACTGTCCTGAAGTGTTAGCCTGGACTATCTGAGCAACTCCCTCTGACTGAGGATAAGAGTCCTACCACTGAGCCAAGCTGACACACACAGAATCAACTGTCTGATTTTACAGTGCTAGGCAGGAGGAGAGCAAAGTACGGGACTAACTTTACTCAATGATTGAAATGAAGAAAGCCCCTACTTAGAAATACAGTAAAACAACAACAACAATTTGCATTTATATAGCGCCTTTAAAATAGTCCCAAGGCACTTAGCAGGGGCGAATTTCAAAATAAATTTGACACTGAGCCATATTAGGACATGTGATCGCAAGAAATGGCTGAGTGCATTGGATACAGCAAAGGCTATGGGCCCTGACAACATCCCGGCTGTAGTGCTGACGTCTTGTGCTCCAGAACTAGCCACACCTCTAGCCAAACTGTTCCAGTACAACTACAACAGTGGTATCTACCCAACAATGTGGAAAATTGCCCAGGTATGTCCTGTCCACAAAAAGCAGGATAAATCCAATCCGGCCAATTATCGCCCCATCAGTATACTCTCAATCGTCAGCAAAGTGATGGAAGGTGAGGTGAGAGTGACTGCCCGTGACATCAAGGCAGCATTTGACCGTGTGGCACCAAGGAGCTCTAGTAAAATTGAAGTCAATGGGAATCAGGGGGAAACTCTCCAGTGGCTGGAGTCATACCTAGCACAAAGGAAGATGGTAGTGGTTGTTGGAGGCCAATCATCTCAGCCCCAGGACATCGCTGCAGGAGTTCCTCAGGGCAGTGTCCTAGGCCCAACCATCTTCAGCTGCTTCATCAATGACCTTCCCTCCATCATAAGGTCAGAAATGGGGATGTTCGCTGATGATTGCACAGTGTTCAGTTTCATTCGCAACCCCTCAGATAATGAAGCAGTCCGAGCCCGCATGCAGCAAGACCTGGACAACATCCAGGCTTGGGCTCATAAGTGGCAAGTAACATTCGCGCCAGACAAGTGCCAGGCAATGACCATCTCCAACAAGAGAGAGTCTAACCACCTCCCCTTGACATTCAACAGCATTACTATCGTTGAATCCCCCACCATCAACATCCTGGGAGTCACCATTGACCAGAAACTAAACTGGCCCAACCACATAAATACTGTGGCTACAAGAGCAGGTCAGAAGCTGGGTATTCTGTGGTGAGTGACTCACCTCCTGACTCCCCAAAGCCTTTCCACCATCTACAAGGCACAAGTCAGGAGTGTGATGGAATACTCTCCACTTGCCTGGATGAGTGCAGCTCCAACAACACTCAAGAAGCTCGACATCATCCAGGACAAATCAGCCCGCTTGATTGGCATCCCATCCACCACCCTAAACATTCACTCCCTTCACCACCTGCACGTTCCCGTCCAAGTCACACACCATCCTGACTTGGAAATATATCGCCGTTCCTTCATCGTCGCTGGGTCAAAATCCTGGAACTCCCTTCCTAACAGCACTGTGGGAGAACCTTCACCACACGGACCGCAGCGGTTCAAGAAGGCGGCTCACCACCACCTTCTCAAGGGCAATTAGGGATGGGCAATAAACGCTGGCTTTGCCAGCGACGCCCACATCCCATGAATGAGTAAAAAAAAAGTTGACCAATAGCTTGGTTAAAGTGGTAGGTTTTAAGCAACGTCTGAAAGGAGGAGAGAGAGGTAGCGAGGCGGAGAGGTTTAGGGAGGGAATTCCAGAGGTTAGAGCCTAGGCAGCTGAAGGCAAGGCCGCCAATGGTAAGCAAGTGAGGTATGGAATAAGAAAAGTAAAACTGCAAATGCTGGAAATACACAGCAGGTCAGTCAGCATCGGTACAGAGAAAAGACCAGTTAACATTTAGGGGATAAACCTGCCTCAGGACCATTTTCTTGAAATGTTAACCTGTCTCCCCTCTCTCCCGATGCTGATGCTCGCTGTGTAGTTCCAGCATTTTCTGTTTTGGTTTAAATTCACTCTTACGTGAGCTGAGAATATGTGAGATCTGCTGGGAGATTCATTGTCACAAGCTGGTACTTAAATGCCTGTGGACCAAAAACATAATTCATTAAATCGATAACTCGCTATAACCAACATATTTAATGCACCCCCCCCCCAAGATTGTTTGTTATAGCAAGGCTACAGTGTAGAGTGTAACTCTATCTGTGCAAGTGTGTGTCACGGCAAAATCTCAGCTGAGGAAAAATTTACCAAATTTAACTTTACCTATACCCCAAATAAGCAGATTTAGAATCGTACAGCACAGAAGGAGGCCATTCGGCCCATCGTGTCTGTGCCGGCTCTTTGAAAGAGCTATCCAATTAGTCCCACTCTCCCGCTCTTTCCCCATAGCCCTGCAAATGTTTACTTTTCAAATATATTTATCCAATTCCCTTTTGAAAGTCACTATCGAATCTGCTTCCACCACCCTTTCAGGCAGCGCATTCCAGGTCATAACAACTCGCTGCATAAAAAAAAGTTCTCCTCATCTCCCCCGTCCCGCTCCCCCTTGTTTGAGCTTCAAACACAGCAGGTGCATCTGCAGGTGACTGGGCAGGTAGATTCATCCATCACCTAGGGTTGCCAACTCTGCTTGGACGTGTTCCTAAAGGTTTCATTACATGACCGCCCGTCTCCAACCATCCCACCCAGACAAACAGCCTTTTCTTCCCCATCTCCAGTATTTTTATAACTAATAAACGAAAGTCTTTAAAGAAAATGAAAAAAAAACACAATATTTTTCTTAGCGCCCGAATGATTTTTCTCCCCAGTTGCTCACAGCAGTGTCGAGGAGATTAATCTTTAGTTCCTGGAGACTCCCAGACAATCCTGGAGGGTTGAAAACCCTACCTCTGCCAAGTCTAGAACCAGAGCAGAGGTGGGATAGGGGCAAGCCACGGCATGGGGTGGGATCACGTCCTGAGTTCTGATCTTTGCTTTGCTGATGACGCCACATTGTTGGTTGTTTGGTAACAAAAATATTTTGGTCCCTAATAAAACTCTGAATCTTCAACACAGCAACATTCTGGAAGGGACCAGATGAGCCTCGGGGTTAGTGGAAACAAATCAATTAAATATTCCAGGCTATGGGATCTTTGGAAAGGGGAGGAAAATTAGGAAAGGAGGGAGAGTGGTAATATTGATAGAAAGCATTATTTCAGCTGTAGAAAGAAGGGATATCAGTAAGGGTGATCAGGCGGTGGAAACTCTATGGGTAGAATTAAGGAAGAGCAAAGAGTGCAATATTCTGCTGGGAGTTGTCTATAGACCTCCTGATCGCAGTGATGTAGTGAGGGGTTGTTGGGTACAGAAGACAGACACTAAGGGCTTGTACAAGGATGATTCATAATTATTTCTGTTCACTGTTAGATACAGATGGAATTGAGTTGTTTGATCATTTAGGTTTTTTTTGTTCTCGATTTGGTGTTGGTATTTATACTTGTAGTGACGTGAGAGCAAGAGGCACGAGACTGAACTGAAGGTAGTAAGGACGGTGGCAATAAGGACTGTGGGACTGTTGGCGTGTTGGGGATGGGAGGGATGGTTCATATGAAGAGCTCTTCAATTAACTGCTCGCTGAGAGCCCCAGCAGCTGACGGCATTGCTGGTCGATGTCTCTCCTGCTCTTCCTCCTTTCCATGCTCCTCCAATGCGTGCTGCACCTCTTGCTGCCCAAGTGGTGGTAAGGGCTGGTCCCTCATTATTGCAAAGTCAGGGAGCATGCAGCAGAAGCTCACCAATCTGGATACCCGCTCAGGGCTGCACGGCAAAGCTCCTCCGGAACAGTCCAGGCAGTGGAAGAGTTGCTAAAGGACGCCGATTGTTTGCTCGATGATGTTTCTTGTTGCAGCATGGCTCTCACTGTAGGCCTGCTCTGCAGCTGTGCCCGGATTCCTGACTGGAATCAAGAGCCATGCCCGGAGGCGATGCCCTCGTCGCCCAATAGCCAGCCTGTAACTTGGCAGCCTAGTTAGAATAAAGGCGGCACAGAGGACTGGCTCAGGATGAAAGAGTCATGACTGCCGCCAGGATAGTGGGTATAGGCCTGCATGATGCGCTGCCTATGGTCACATTGAGGGAGTGGAATCCCTTTCTGTTGATAAAGATGCCAGGCTGGTGATGGGGAGCAAGGCAATGTAGGTGTAATCTATGGCACCCTGCACCCTGGGGATATCAGCCATGCTGGCAAAACCTAGTGCTCTCTTGTCCTGCTTCACTCTGTCTATGGGGGAAAAGATGTAGGTGATTGTCCTGGTGTAGAGAGCCTGATACGGCAGTGGGTTACGAACTGGGATATGTTGCTGATGTCACATACTGCAGCCTGAAAGGAGCCCATGGCATAAAAGTTCAGGGCCACGGTGACCCTGGCAGTGCTGACCATGCCCTGGTGCGAGGCTGCAGTTGTGGCTGCAGCAGGTGACATAGCTCATTGACAGCCTCCCTGGTGAAGCAAAGGCGCCTCATACATTGCTCCTCAGTAAAGTTGATATAGGAGAAGTGCTCCCTGAAGACCCACTGTGGATATGGCCTCCTGTGGAGAGCCTTCCTCCTCCTCCTCCTCCTCCTCCTCCTCTCTGGTGTCTTCCTTCCTTCCTGCTCCCCCTCATCCTCGAGCCCTGAAGGCAGCCCTACCAGATCACCCATGTCTTTAAGTCATAAACTGTTTATAAGGCAGCCAAAAACAGTGCAACAGCATCAAAATCTTCTTCTCAAGTGTCAAACTTAGGTTTCCAGAGTCAGAAAACAGGCCAAAAAATCACCCAGAAGTTAACCAGCAGTCTGAAATGACAAACCAGCAACTCACCTGTAACTACTGCATAATCCCTTTAAATAACGCTGGTGAAGGATCCTTTTGGTGCCACGAGATGTTGGGCGAGTTTAGCACTTGGTGAGTCAGGGAACATCTTGCAAATAGTGACCATAATGTGATAGAGTTTGATATTAGGTTTGAGAGGGAGAGTCACAAACCAAAGTTTATCGATGAGCTTTGTGGTTTTGTTCCACAATTGTTTGGTGGCGAGATACAGGTGGGGGGGGGGGGATGTGAAATGGGTGGGGGATGTGAAACGGGTGGGGGGTGTAAAATGGATGGCCGATCCAAACCCGTCAGTTGCCCTCCAGGTGCGTTAGGTTAAAATTGCCCCCACAGTGGGAGAGCTTCATTTCCCAGGCTTCTCTGACTCTGCAAGGACTTTCTAACAAGCAGAGAAAGGAGATCCTCAGTATTAACCAGACTGAATCGACACCAAGCTCTAACTCTCTGCACCACCCCTGACAGCTATTATTTTGTTAGCAGGATTGCCAGGCAGCAGGAATATGTTTGGTCACTTGCCTGAGCGATTCCATTTATTTTGCTCCATCCAGCAACTGAATCCAAAGTTAATAGAGGACTCAAAGACTCAAACACTAAATAAAACACACTGAACTTTAAGCAACTCTTTCCCACAGGCACACCCCGTATTTGAAATCCGCCTATGACATCATATAGTCTCTTGAACTTTAACCTCGTGGATTCACTCAACCTCCTTCCCTACTCCCAATTTCCCTCGATAATTGAACCCTTCAGCATGGCAAATAATTTGCCTGTAACTTGCCTTAAGCTCTGGAATTCTCTCTCCCCCTTTAAGATGTACCTTAAAACCTACCTCTCTGACTAAGCTTTTGGTCACTTGGCCTAATATCTCTTTATGTGGCTCGGTGTCAAATTTTGTCTAATAACGCTCCTGGGAAGCGCCTTGGGACGTTTTACTACGTTAAAGGCGCTATATAAATGCAAGTTGCTGTTGTATCCATTTTGTCAATTTCCTTCGTAATCTTGAAAACCTCAGTCGGGTCACCTTGAAGTCTCTTCCCAACCTTCATCAATCTTTCCTCATAATGTAAATACCTGATTCCTAGAGACAGTATTGGTCTCAAAAGTTGGGCCAACCTTCTCAAGGGCAATTAGGGATGGGCAATAAATGCCAGCCTCACCAGCGACGCCCACATCCCATGAACAAATTTTTTTTAAAACTGATATTCAAAGATCACTGAGGTTTATCATTAATCTAGTGGAAGAAACAACTGGTTAAAGGCATTGATTCCTTCACTATTACAGCTCTACTTTCTCTCTTTGGGGTTGTAGCAATTGTAATTAGAGTTGAGTCAACGCCAAATCTACCATCTGGTGTACCCTTCTTTCAAAGCTCTCGTGCAACAAGAGCACTCAATTCTTTTTAAAGTCGTGGGATCGAGTAGAATTCTCTCTCAACAATCCCTCGCAGCCACAGTCAAACTAATGAAAAACATACCTCTGCTGCAGTGTCTGTGTAATTATGTGCCTTATGGTCATCACTAAGGGTACACAGTGTTCAGGTTATCATGCTTAATGTCTCTCCAGTGATGTGAAATGAAATAGATTCAACGGTGACCAAAACAAAGTGTTACAGTGGCAGTTCCCACATAGCAGCAGTCCTCCTTCAGGAAATTTGTACCTTCTCGTGAAGAAGGGGCAGGGTCCCTTGGCCAGGCTTAGGTCGTCAAGCACTTCACAGTGCTGTGGACTCAGGGTCATCTGACATTCCCGTCTGTTACCCGTACCTACAGAAGGTGCAAGACAGGTGAGACAGCAACTCACCAGGTTCTGATAGAGTAAATAAGGAGAAACTGTTTCCGGTGGCAGAAGGGTCAGTAGCCAGAGGACACAGATTTAAGATAATTGGCAAAAGTACCGGAGGCGACATGAGGAAAAAAAAATCTTTTACGCAGGGAGTTGTTGTGATCTGGAATGCGCTGCCTGAAAGGGCGGTGGAAGCAGATTCAATAATAACTTTCAAAAGGGAATTGGATAAATACTTGAAGGGGAAAAATTTGCAGGGCTTTGGGGAAAGAGCAGGGGAGTGGGACTAATTGGAAAGCTCTTTCAAAAATCCAGCACAGGCACGATGGGCCAAATGGCCTCCTTCTGCGCTCTATGATTCTACGACTTTTCCCACACTACATTCTCCAGCGAGGAAGGAGGCGGCGGGAGCAGAGGCCCTCCCCTTTATGGCACCCGGCTGTCAGGGATCTTGGCCTAGAAATTGGATTGTACCATGCCCGTTTTCAGGTGTGAATCGGGTGCCTAAGGGTCCGATACGGCGGGTGGCGTGCACAGGCTCGTCCCACACTGGAAGTGTGCTGCCCGCTGTACTGGACCAGGCATCCATGTAGGCATCCAAGGCTTTGCCGGAAGTATTGAAAAATATCATTATAGTATTTAAATAAGGGTCCTAGGCTGGTTGGAGGAGCCTTTTGCGAAATTGGTCTGCCCCAGTGCCTGACTCACCCCGTGATAAGCTCGCCCTGCAAATCATAGGAATGTCGGAATTGCTAGGCGAGAAAGGGGAAAGGTTCATCGAGTTCTCCTTCTACCTAGCCGGCACAGGCACGGTAGACCGTATGGCCTCCTTCTGTGCTGTATCATTCCATGAATCACTGGTCTTATCTTCCATCGGCGGGAGGATGCACGGAGGACAGGATACAGATCACCCCGCTCTCCAGCTAAAAGCAGCTGAACTTCTTCATCCCACCCTGCTCAAGATGGTGGCCTTTTATTGTAAGTAACATGATGACGGGAATCCTCTTGCACTGTAATGTATCACAACTTTCCACAAGCCCTTGGAATCCTTCAAGCTCCTATGTCAACACCTAGTTAAGCCAATGATCGAGTTATTAGCCTGTATAAGCATGAGAACGGGAGGTCATGGCTGAAGCATTGCTTTGGTCATGATCAGTCCAGTACCATCGGTATAAGAATTAGAAGACAGTAATGAGAGTGTATGATTGTACACGATGTAACAGATAGATATCACTGTAGACCTGTGATGCTGCCCATTCAACTATCTCACCCTGATGTAGTCATTGTCCATTGGGACCTTATGGACAGGCACCCTGCTCCAAACTTTTAACAACCAGTTACAACACATGGCAGAGATCAGGTCAAAGGTCACCTGTCCATCCCAGGGTATGATGTGTGACAGAGGGAGCCTCGGACAGCAGAGGTACATAGGAACAGGAGTAGGCTATTTTTAAAATTCATTTATGGGATGTGGGCGTCGCTGGCAAGGCCAGCATTTATCGCCCATCCCTAATTGCCCTCGAGAAGGTGGTGGTGAGCCGCCTTCTTGAACCGCTGCAGTCCGTGTGAAGCAGGTTCTCCCACAGTGCTGTTCGATAGGAAGTTCCAGGATTTTGACCCAGCGACGATGAATGAACGGGGATATATTTCCAAGTCGGGATGGTGTGCGACTTGGAGAGGAACGTGCAGGTGGTGTTAGGAATATAGGAACATAGGAACAGGGGTAGGCCATTCAGCCCCTCATGCCTGCTCCGCCATTTGATAAGATCATGGCTGATCTGTGATCTAACTCCATAAACCCACCTTTGGCCCAAATCCCATAATACCTTTGATTGCCAAAAAGCTATCTATCTCAGATTTAAATTTAGCAATTGAGCTAGTATCAATTGCCATTTGCAGAAGAGTTTTCCAAACTTCTACCACCCTTTGTGTGCAGAAATGTTTTCTAATCTCACTCCTGAAAGGTCTGGCTCTAATTTTTAGACTGTGCCCCCTACTCCTAAAATCCCTAACCAGCAGAAATAGTTTCTCTCTATCCACACTATCTGTTCCCCTTAATATCTTATAAACCTCGATCAGATCACCCCTTGACCTTCAAAACTCTAGAGAATACAACCCCAATTTGTGTAACCTCTCCTCGTAACTTAACCCTTGAAGTCCGGGTATCATTCTAATAAACCTACACTGCACTCCCTCCAAGGCCAATATGTCCTTCCGAAGGTGCGGTGCCCAGAACTGCTCACAGTACTCCAGGTGTGGTCTAACCAAGGTTTTGTATAGCTGCAGCATAACTTCTGCCCCCTTGTACTCCAGTCCTCTAGATATAAAGGCCAGCATTCCATTTGCCTTATTGATTATTTTCTGCACCTGTTCATGACACTTCAATGATCTATGTACCTGAACCCCTAAGTCCCTTTGGACATCCACTGTTTTTAACTTTTTACCATTTAGAAAGTACCCTGTTCTATCCTTTTTTGATCCAAAATGGATGACCTCACATTTGCCTACATTGAATTCCACTTGCCACAGTTTTGCCCATTCACCTAATCTATCAATATCGCTTTGTAATTTTATGTTTTCATCTACACTGTTTACAATGCCACCAATCTTTGTGTCATCGGCAAACTTAGATATGAGACTTTCTATGCCTTCACCTAAGTCGTTAATAGATATTGTGAATAATTGAGGCCCCAAGACAGATCCCCGTGGGACTCCACTAGTCACATCCTGCCAACGTGAGTACCTTCCCATTGTCCCTACTCTCTGTCGCCTTTTGCTCAGCCAACTTCCTAACCAAGTCCGTACTTTTCCCTCGATTCCATGGGCTTCTATCTTAGCTAACAGTCTCTTATGTGGGACCTTATCAAATGACTTCTGGAAGTCCATAGAAATAACATCCATTGACATTCCCCTGACCACTACTTTAGTCACCTCTTCAAAAAATTCAATCAGGTTTGTCAGGCACGACCTACCTTTCACAAATCCATGCTGGCTCTCTCTGATTAACTGAAAATTCTCGAGGTGTTCAGTCACCCTATCCTTAATTATAGACTCCAGCATTTTCCCCACAACAGATGTTAGGCTAACTGGTCTATAATTCCCTCGTTTCCCTCTCTCTCCTTTCTTAAAAAGCGGAGTGACATGTACAATTTTCCAATCCAGAGGGACGGTCCTGAATCTAGAAAACTTTGAAAGATTATAGTTAGGGCATCTGCAATGTGCTCACCTACTGTTGTTTCCATGCACCTGCTGCCCTTGTCCTTCTAGGTGGTAGGTCGTGGGTTTGGGAGGTGCTGTCGAAGAAGCCTTGGCGAGTTGCTGCAGTGCATCCTGTGGATGGTGCACACTGCAGCCACAGTGCGCCGGTGGTGAAGGGAGTGTATGTTTAGGGTGGTGGATGGGGTGCCAATCAAGCAGACTGCTTTGTCCTGGATGGTGTCGAGCTTCGAGTGTTGTTGGAGCTGCACTCATCCAGGCAAGTGGAGAGTTTTCCATCACACTCCTGACTTGTGCCTTGTAGATGGTGGAAAGGCTTTGGGGAGTCAGGAGGTGAGTCACTCGCCACAGAATACCCAGCCTCTGACCTGCTCTATTAGCCACTGTATTTATATGGCTGGTCCAGTTAGGTTTCTGGTCAATGGTGATCCTCAGGATGTTGATGGTGGGAGATTCGGTGATGGTAATGCCGTTGAATGTCAAGGGGAGGTGGTTAGACTCTCTCTTGTTGGAGATGGTCATTGCCTGGCACTTGTCTAGCACGAATGTTACTTGCCACTTATGAGCCCAAGCTTGGATGTTGTCCAGGTTTTGCTGCATGCGGGCATTGACTGCTTCATTATCTGAGGGGTTGCAAATGGAACTGAACACTGTGCAATCATCAGCAAACATCCCCATTTCTGACATTATGATGGAGGGAAGATCATTGAAGAAGCAGCTGAAGAAGGTTGGGCCTAGTACACTGCCCTGAGGAACTCCTGCAGCAATGTCCTGGGGCTGAGATGATTGGCCTCCAACAATCACTACCATCTTCCTTTCTTCCTTTGTGCTTGGTATGACTCCAGCCACTGGAGAGTTTTCCCTCTGATTCCCATTGACTTCAATTTTACTAGGGCTCCTTGGTGCCACACACAGTCAATTTCTACCTTGATGTCAAGGGCAGTCACTCTCACCTCACCTCTGGAATTCAGCTCTTTTTTCCACGTTTGGACCAAGGCTGTAATGAGGTCTGGAGCCGAGTAGTCCTGGCGGAACCCAAACTGAGCATCGGTGAGCATTTAGCCGCTCGAGCCCATTCCGCCATTCAATTAGACCACGTCTGATCTGCAACTTAACTCCATCTACCCGTCTTGGTTCCGTAACCCTTAATACCCTTGCCTAGCAAAAATCTATCAGGCTCAGTTTTCAAATTTTCAATTGACCCCCAGCCTCAACAGCTTTTTGGGGGAGAGAGAGTTCCAGATTTCCACTCCCCTTTGTGTGAAGAAGTGCTTCCTGACATCACTGCTGAACGGCTTCATTCTAATTTTAAGGTCATGCCCCTTGTTCTGGACTCCCCCACCAGAAGAAATAGTTTCTCTCTGTCTCCCCTTTCAAAGAGCCGGCACAAGCACGATGGGCCGAATGGCCTCCTTCTGTGTTGTATCATTCTATGATTCCCTATCAACTCCTTTAATCATTTTAAAGACCTCGATTAGATTGCCTTTAATCTTCTATACTCAAGGGAATATAAGCCGAGTTTATGCAACCGGTCCTTGAAATTTAACCCTTTTAGCCCCAGTATTATTTTGGTGAATCTGCGCTGGACCCCCTCCAAGGCCAATATATCCTTCCCGAGGTGCAGTGCCCAGAACTGAACGCAGTATCTCCAGATGGGGTCTAACCAGAGCTTTATATAACTGTAACATAACTTCCACCCTTTTGTATTCCAGCCCCTTTGAGAGCAGAAGACCTACACAAATCGAACACAATCTGCATGATTCATAGTCTTTATTGATTGGCGTCTATTAAATTCAGATAATCATTAATAAATTCATAACATCTTTCAATTAAAAGTGCAAATCATCAGCATTTCGTTATAAAAAGAGAAACAGTTCAGACAGAAGCTGACACCGACTTATACCCAACCTGGCAGGTGAAACGTGCCTTAAACATTTCAACATCAGCACAATGCAGAACTCCATTGAACTTTTCCGAAGGATGTCAAAAACGAACAAACAAAACCAATTAAAAACTTGTACCTTTAAGTTTCACTGCGGGAAGCTGCTGTACGAATGCTTAAAGTATCCGAATGACATTTCTTCCTCCATTATTTGAACCTGCTAATGCAGTGATCAAAACAGCACAGGGTGGAATCTCATAAGTAACTAGTATCCAGCAACAGGTTACAGGATTTCCAGGCATTGGGAGATAGCTCCTCAGCTCACATATTAAAGGTCACATATTCTGCGTCCAGTAATTACCAATGCAATCAGCCATTTATTTACACTACGTCAGGTTACAAGATACTGGAAACACAATGTACGAAACAGCGATAGCTCACTGATTCTACCCTCTTCCACGTTCCTTATTGTTGACAGCATCTCACCTCCAGGAGTGGGGACTCTGGCCCAGGGCCACTGAGTCCAATTGTAGCTACTCCAGCTGAAGTCAGTTAACTTAGAAGAGACTGGGATCTTCCTGCTCTCCACGGCTCAGCCGGTTTCCAAGCGTGAGCCCATCCAATGAGTTATCAGCAGATATTCAGCTGTGGGAGGCATCAGTCAGGCGGAATCAAATATCAGCACGTGTCACTGGGACAAGAACCCTTGCTTGGACCTTCCAATGATTGGTCCCAGGAAGTCGGGGTCAAGTGTGGTTCCTCAGCTGCCGCCTCGGTGGAGATCAGCTGACTCAGCGCTCAAGAGTCCCGGGCGCACGTCCTGGTGGTATCTCTAAAGGTTTCCTCGGTTGGGTAATGGTAGCGGAAAGGGATCGTTGGAGCGCTTTTGCGATGTGGCTGGAGACGCTGAACAGAGGGGAGAGTTGACGGACACTTTCTTGATATCGGTACTCAGCACCCAGAGGAGCTCTTACCTCACTGGATCCAGGGCTGGGTTCTGAACCATCAAGGGCACCGGAGGAGGAAAGGTGGGTGATCGATGGACTGTCGATGGGCGGGAGGCAAACTGCACACCTTGCAAAGAGACTCCTAGAGATCAGTATAACGCCTGGGGACAGAGGGGCCGCTGCTGAGGCGAGTGAGGGCAGCGTTTAAAACACCAGTTAACTCCTTGAGGTGCATTATGGAGTTTTTCTCCCCTGTACCAAAAAACTATAGGGTTAATTCCATGATCCCGCACTGGAAGGCAGCACAGGTCGGGGCACTTTATTGCCCGAATTCTCCAACCTGAATTCACCATGAGCACGGCTCCTCACTGGGACACTGGAATTAACCCTTAAAAATTCAGACAGAATTACAATTTTCTTCAGCCTACTGAAAGGAAGTAGTTCAAAGAAAATCCAGGCCTGGTTATTTTTTTATGCAGTTTGAATTCCACTTTGGAAAACCTCAGAGCGGGACATTCAGAGTCATTTTATTTTTTTTTTTAAAACAGAGAATCTCCAAATACATTCAGAGGTAGAAATAGGAGAGTAGACTCCAGTCTCAAAATGTTGAATCAACAGTAATGCTGTAGTGTCTCAGTACTCAGCACGCACAATACTTGCCCACTTAGTGTGATATGTACAAACAACCTGCACTTTTGAAGGAGTGGAAAGAAATCCACTGTCGAGAGATACCAGAGCATCACATCCAGTTTTTAAATCGAACAATTTGCGTCAAAATTCAATCCTTGCTGGGTGCGGAGGGTCACATTTAAACGGCGTCACAGCGAGAACAAGGAGCTCAGGCTGCCTCAGCAGCAGGCCTCACCACCTCACTCCCGTGAAGCAGATCGTCTCCCAACATCAGAGTGGGCAGGCTCTCTTTGAATAATGACAGCACGGCACCAGCAGATTAATTCGAGCTTCCCGACACGGTGGGGCCAAGGTAGCTAATTGCCGGGGAATTCCAATCTTTCGATCCAAATCTCTGGTGGGGTTGGCCGCGAGGTGGCTCAATACTGAGCCTTGGTGTGAGGGAAGCAGGGGGAATTCAAAAATGGCCGCCCGGAGCGGAACCTTTAACTAACTCGAGGAATGGAAAGGCCAAGGAGTCGGTGTCATGTGACCCGCTGCTCCTTTAACTCTCATACGGGAATTAGGCTAAACAAATTTCACAAATGAAAGGGGGAAGAGAGAACAAAAGTGCTTAAAATTGGAGATCCACACCCGCAATGACATCACCAAAATGAAACATGGTGGAGCTCTGGAAGGTTCCAGTTAAGTCTGTATTAACGTCAATGCAGGCTTTTTCAGGGTAAACTTGTTCCAAGCAAGATTTATTTTTTTTGCACGGTTAAGAAAATAGAACCTGCGTCTTCTCAATCATCTTAAATGTTGTCCAGTTACCTTTGTTAATGCTCACAATAGTGTCTGGAGTTTGGCAGCTACGTCAATGCGCAGCAGAATTTCCTGCACTAGTTGTGGTGATCCTGGCAGTACAGAGGACTATCTACACTAAGAACAGTGGTTACTCAATCTGCAACCAGGCACAAACCCGGGGACAGAGTGTAGTGACCCCAGTAAAAACGTCAAGTCAGCAACCGAGGGAACGTCACAATCATCGTTTTAAAAAAAATATAAATAAAACTTTTCGCTCTTAAAAAAAAATTACAGCAAAACAGTGAGGTATTTAATTGCTCCAGCATCCACCAGCTTCTTCAGAAACAGCTGTTCATGGGTGACATTGTGCTCGGAGTTCTGTAAAAGTAAAGAGAAGCATTATAAAGCAGGCCTGCTTACCCCCTCGACCAAGAGCGAGTCACTGATCAAAGGCCGAGGGCTTATGACTATATCACAGTAATATTTCCTTTACCCCAGTCATTTTTGGAAAGTATTTCTCGACTGGTCTTATTCAAATCGGGTAGTCTGTCTGACACCATTGGAGGGGGATATGTAGTCCAGAGCGAGATTCCACGGATGGTCAGGTACTCTGCGCAGCACTGCTGCTCAGGCACTTTGTATGCCTGCGTAGGAATGAGGTGATCTTATCCGATAAAGTGAGATCAGCTTATTTGAATCATTTCTGGCGCATCAAACAGAATCATTCATGACGCGCTGGCAGTGCCAGAGACAGAATCTCAGGCACCAGCAGCCAGTGAAGGATTTTCCAACATGGCGGAAAAGAAGCAAGTGGTAATGGGGTAGTGGTGGCTGGGGGCACCGGGCAAGGGTGGGTCATCATGACACATGACTAATAACCCTTTAATTATGATACACTGCACTGAAGACCACACAATGCCCACAAGTCTTCTCCAAAGGGTGGTAAATATGTTCAGGCTAAAACTGAGAATCAGATTTACTTACAAGTAAAATAATCCAGAAGCAGAAAGGCACAGCAAGAAAACTAAAGGGTAAATTTAAAATTAGTGGCCTGGCTGAATTCCTGACGTACACTCCCAGATGAAGGTTCATGCTGGGAGCACAAAGACATAAAAATATTCCATAGGAGTACAATAATTAAAACAATTAAAATAAAGTCAGTCCACAACATCTGAATGAAATAGTCTTTCATAGACTTCCCAATACAATGTCATTGTGGACAGTGCAATTCCTAGATGAATCCAGGAAACCCATATGATCCATTCAGAACCGGACTGAACTTAAGACAAGGAGAGAAGTTTCTCGGTACAGATTGCAAACCCAAACGCCCCCAGTCAAAGAGCTGGCAATCAAGCAAGTTCATAAACACAATGAGTGGAGATGAGCAAATGTTCATACTTCACCCGAGTCTGCGTTAATCCTTTGAGCACGGAAAATCTAATAGCAGCTTGAACAAAGCTCCTGGGTTCTGACTTATTTATAGATTTAAGTGACCTGTCCTGTGTCGACAGTGCCCTGACCTTCACTGTCAAGTTTCATAGTGAAAGGTAGCTTCCAGTTTACCTCTAGTCATTTCAAAACAGTAAGAGATAAAGTAGAGAATTTTCATTGTTTGACTCAGGACAAAAATCCTGCTTTTTATCTTATCTCCACATCTTAGTATTACCTTAGGGGAGAGGCAGGGTCTGAGGAGGCAGGAGGCAGACTTGACCTTATGGAAAGGATGGGTGCAAGTGCAGTGTTGGGGGCGGAGGGGGGGAAGGCGGGGGGGGATGTTTGGGCAGTTAGAAGCGCTGGGCGTGTGTATAGAATTGCAGCTGTTTCCAGAACTCCCCTCTCCCTTCTGTTTCTTTGACTGACCGTGGAGATTGGCTGGGAACGCTCATTGGCACTTCCCGTTTTGGCATTCTGATTGGGCGCTGCCAACCACGTGACTGATAATTCTACGTGGTTAGCACGGACCAATCAGAAAGGAAAGGGGGGGGGTTCTGTGCACCCAAACTTCTCGGAAGCATTGCAGGGCCTGACCCTCAATACTACTGGTCCTACAACCTGCTGTGTACACGAACCTGAGCTTGTCCCCTCATCCCTCTGTCCTGGAGTCCACCTTTGTGTTGTGTACTTTGGTTAAGGCAGGTACCATTCAATTAAGGAAAAAAGTAGGAACTTGCATTTATATAGCGCCTTTCAGAACCTCAGGACGTCCCAAAGCACTTTACAGCCAATAATGTGCCTTTGAAATGTAATGACTGTTGTAATGTAGAAAACGCAGCAGCCAATTCACACACAGCAAGGTCCCACAAACCGCACTGTGATAATGACCAGATAATCTGTTTTTAGGTGTTGGTTGAGGGATAAATACTGGCCAGGACATCAGGGAGAACTCCCCGGCTCTTCTTCGAATACTGTCATAGGATCTTTTATGTCCACATAAGATGGCAGACAGGGCCTCGGTTTAATGTCTCAGCCGAAAGACGACATCTCTGAAGGTGCAGCACTCCCTCAGTACTGCACTGGAGTGTCAGCTTAGATTTTGTGCTCAAATCCCTGGAGAGGGGCTTGAACCCACGACCTTCTGACTCAGAGGTGAGAGTGATACCCACTGAGCCACGGCCAACACCTTTATTAATATGTCAAACTTTCACAGTGCTGTGCCGGCACACCCCACACCCGCCAAGCTCTTGGCCCTTGGCAGGCATCCCCTCGAGTGAGGTGGGTGAATCGGACAGTACATCCCGAGCACTGCGTCGCTGTGCAATGGGGGCAGGATTCAGACTGAATGAAGTGACCTTTGCCGATGGCCCCCTTCTACATCACCCTCAGGTTTCTAACCCCTTCTACTGACTGACAGGAAGCTCCAGGACATTTTACGAACGGACGGTTACATCGAAACTACAGCACAGACACAGGCCATTCGGCCCAACTGGTCTACGCTGGCGTTTATACTCCACTCGAGCCTCCTCCCTCCCTACGTCATCTATCCCTACATGGATACCCTTATATTTCCTTTCTGCTTCATATGTTTATCTAACTTCTTCTTAAATGCATCAATGTTATCTGCCTCAACTACTCCTTGTGATAGGGAATTCCACATTTTTACCACTCTTTGGGTAAAGAAGTTTCTCCTGAATTCGCTATTGGATTTATTAGCGACTATTTTATTTTTATGATCTCTAGTTTTGGACTCCCCCACAAGTGGAAACATTTTCTCTACGTTGCTCTATCAAAACCTATTATCTTAAAGATCTCCCTCGGCCTTCTCCTTTCTAGAGAAAAAGAGCCCCAGCCTGTTCAGCTTTTCCTAATAAGGATATCCTCTCAGTTCTGGTATCATCCTTGTGAATCCTTTTTTGCACCCGCTCCAATGCCTCTATATCCTTTCTATAATATGGAGACCAGAACTGTTCACAATACTCCAAGTGTGGTCTAACAAAGGTTCTATACAAGTTTAACATAACTTCTCTGCTTTTCAATTCTATCCTTCTAATAATGAACCCTAGTGCATGATTTGCCTTTGTTGTGGCTTTAATAACCTGCGTTACTGCTTTTAGTGATTTGTGTATCTGTACCCCTAGCAGGTTAGCGAGTCGAAGATATACATGGAAGCCTTAAGGTAGAATTTAAAACCATCCGATACTTACAGACATTTCTTTCATGGTAGTTTTGCCGTAGTAGTGAATGGGAGTATTTTGTTGACTGAGTGGATAACCAAAGCCAGCAACATGGACCTCATCGCAATAGTTCAGGGCCACCGTGATAGCTAAAAACCCAGTGGTAGGGTGCACTGGTTTCTGTGGATGCACAAAGAGACATTAAAATGAGGCAGAGATCGTGCGATTGATTGGGGCAGGTATGCTGGCACTGTATCACCTGCGTTCTTTATTATCTCATTCAGCCACAATCACCACAGGCACATCCCTGGACTTAGCAGTATATAGGCCCAATGTGCCCACTGAGGCACTGTGGGAAACAGATTAGAGATAATAAAGTAAAATAACTTGCTGAATAAACTGGATGTGTAAAGTTCCACACTGAGTAATCCTTACCCTGCTGAATAAACAGTAACTCTGTACAGTTACACACTGAGTAAGCCTTACCCTGCTGAATAAACAGTAACTCTATACAGTTACACAGTGAGTAATCCTTACCCTGCTGAATAAACAGTGACTCTGTACAGTTACACAGTGAGTAATCCTTACCCTGCTGAATAAACAGTAACTCTGTACAGTTACACACTGAGTAAGCCTTACCCTACTGAATAAACAGTAACTCTGTACAGTTACACAGTGAGTAATCCTTACCCTGCTGAATAAACAGTAACTCTGTACAATTACACAGTGAGTAACCCTTACCCTGCTGAATAAACAGTAACTCTGTACAGTTACAGTGAGTAATCCTTACCCTGCTGAATAAACAGTAACTCTGTACAGTTACACAGTGAGTAATCCTTACCTTGCTGAATAAACAGTAACTCCACTCTGTTACATGTCAAATGCTAACACTGGTGCCTTAACATATAACTTGCAAAACGAACAGGGACTCCACAGTTACACTATATGATGCGTGTTACAATAATAGTTAACGTGATGCTTTTCAACAATGCCTCAAAGTTCCTAATGCGTAAACAATTTTCAGCTCTGCGGAAAGGGGTCAGCTTGAGGGAGGGGCCCTGACAACACCTTTTTGCAGCTGATTCCCCGGGAATTATCCAGTTCGTATTAATCGTAGGGCAGAAATAAACACACAAAAACAAAGCTTAATTACCACAGAAAAATCATTTTCTTGGTGGTAAGAGAAAATGAGTTAATGGGTATAGGAGCTAGTGAGGCAAAGGAAGCAGGTGAATGAAACTTACTACTTTGCTCTGCCAGTGCCAGCGATGAACACTCCCAATTCTTCCTCCACAATACTCCTTCCTCCACCCTCTATCACCATTTTGAAATTCCCATTTCCCACACCAGCCATCCTAATGGCCTCTCTGAAAGAAAGTGCCAATTTAACGCCAAATTAAAAAGGCGGGGGAGGAGAGGGGTTGTGTTGTAGGCCGACACTGACCAGCTAGACTGTCTGAACTCAGTCACAACAACAACAACCTGCATTTATATAGCGCCTTTAACAGAGCAAAACGTCCCAAGGTGCTTCACAGGAGCGTAACCAGACAACTTCTGACACTGAGCCGCATAAGGGGATATTAGGACAGGTGACCAAAAGCTTGGACAAAGAGGTAGGTTATAAGGAGCGTCTTCAAGGAGGAGAAAGAGGCAGAGAGGTTTAGGAAGGGAATCCCAGAGCTACAGAGAAAGCAGACCTTTATCCCACCACCCTCCCCCACCCAAACCAGAACAGATTCAAACCCAGGAGCCAGAGGTGAAAGGTCAATGTGCCCATGTGAACACCAACAACGACTGTTTGGGCCGAGCGGCCTGTGTCCGCGTTATGATTTCTGACCAATTCTTTGCGCTAACCCAGGTGCCAGGAGCCTACGGGCAATGTGCTAAACTCATGGTCCCACCAGTCCTGTGATTAGCACTTGTAACTCAAAGTCGTAAATTGATGTCCCTACCTGCTTGGACTTTGGAGGCAACTTCAGGGGGATTTTCAATAATTTGGTAGCAGCTTGGTGTATGTAATACGGGTTGAGGATCCTGATATTAGAAGGATTTGCTGCCCAGATCAAAGGCGGAGGCTTCCAGAATCCTTTCCTGAACTGGAACAAAAAGATAGTGCTAGTTTAGGGCAAAGAGTTGAAGGGGACGATGATCATCCACTGTCTAATACTCAACTGTCTGATCAGTTCATGAAGAGGAAGTCAGCCAGAACCTTCTACGCATGTGTAGAGCCACAAGGACAGAAGTGACCATGGGCCTACGAAGCAGGAGCGTCCACAGCTATGTATTGGAACATAGGAACAGGAGGAGGCCATTCAGCCCCTCGAGCCTGTTCCGCCATTCAATGAGATCATGGCTGATCTGTATCTTAACTCCATTTACCCGCTTTGGTTCCGTATCCCTTACCTAACAAAACTGGGGGCAGTCCCATTCCTTGAATAAGTTGCTGATCTGCCTCACATGTATAGATATTTGTATTATCCGCAATTCCACTGCAGATGCTCTTTATATTAACTGGCATTTTGTGGAAACTATGCAGTCTTTCAGTAACGTTGGTCCTTTCCACTTGCATTATCCTTTCTTTGAAAGGCAGAATGGCTGTCTATCTCCCCCCTCCCCCCACCCCGCCTCATTTGTTTGTGGGGGTGGAAGAGGAGAGGGAGTAAACATCAGGAACTCACAGCTGGAGAAGAGCTGAAACTCGATTCTCCCCAGTCCTCTGGTTTGCCCCAAGCTAAGGCTGAGCACAGCCAAGAGAACAGGGGGCCACTGGGCTGTCCCCGGGGCCTCCACTAACGCTCGGAGGAACCACGGGGCTCTGAGCAACCCTGGGGTGACTCTCCCTCCCCACTGCAGTGTGAATAAGACCAGGAGCTTAGAGAAAAGCGGTGGGGGAGGAGGGGTGAGGGCCATGCACAGGTGCTCCTAGGGACTGCATCAGCCCACAGGGCAATTTTACAGAACTCCAAGAGGAAAGGCAACAGTAAATAAAGCAGACCGACCTCTCTGCGAGATGTGGATTATGCTGACCCTCCCCTTGCACCTGTTCTGGTGTTAGGATCAATCCACATTAGCTCGATTATGTCTGACTGACTCCACTTGGGGTACAGTCCATTACAAGCCACCCATGTGCACTGGAAATTGCCAAAGACCTCTGGCATCAGCCGCTGGACAACCAATGCTTCTTTTGCATTTCGGTGGCTCCATGCTGGTTGGTGGCAAGAGCACAGATGTTGAGTACTTCACCGCTGCATGGGCGACACCAGTCAGCACCAATCAGTAATGACTAGCCCCACTCTGGCTTACAGTGAAGCACCAGAGAGTGAAGGCACCGTCCAAATGCACTCCCAGAGTGGACATCATTGATGCCAGCTGCTGCCAGCTGGTGCCCTCAGTCCAAAGTATCAGAGCGCTTCTTTCTCAGCCTTGTGAGAATTGTGGCTTCCAATCTTGGGACCTGAAAAGCCAAAACAAGCAGTGCAGGACCACCCATGTGGTGGGGAAGTCCAGTATAGGAGGCAATGATCAGCCCTGTCAGCAAGGGAAATTAGATGGAAGCATTTCACACAATGTTTAAAACCATTCCACCAGGAAGCCATTTTGAATCTTGGTACAAACCGATACCAATGGCTTGAAACTTTGAGGAGAAAACCTCTCCCATTCGTTTAGCGTCTGGCACAGCTTCCCCTGGTTCACGGGACACACTGTACATTAAGCTCAGTGCAGTGACCCGGGAAAAAACGTCTACATTGGCAGTTAAGCGACAGCACCAGCCGCCAGGATCCTCCACAACTATAGTCTACACTCAACTCTTCTCTCGTTGTACAGAATCTCCTTCAGCCAGCGGGCATCCACCAGCTTGAAGGGTAGAAACACGAGCAGCGTGCTGGGGTTGTTGTCGATATCGGGTTCCACGGCCGCTGACTCGGGATAAAAAAAACGCAGCGTGGTCTTGCTGCCGACGTCCGTCTCATAGCCTCGGACAGGGGCGTCGTTTATTCTGTGGAAATGAAACAGAGGACAATTTATAAGCCCACGTCCTATCTCCCGCACAACACGTTACCCTCTGTTATCGGAAGCGTGTTACCCTCGAGTTAGCTTTTCCCTATTTCTCTCCTTTCAGGTCCTTTCCCCAGGATGTGAGCCACTGTGCCCGAGTGTCCAGGGGCAAGCATCCTCTCGTTAGTGATACCTGACCACAACTCGGTGGGAGCAGTCCCCTCCCTCCCCCCCTACAGTGGGATACCAAGCCTCCTCCTTGTGCCTCCCTGCACCGTGTACTGGAGATCAACAACTTAAAGTCACTCATTAGCACTGCTGTTGGTGATCATAAGACCATAAGAGATAGGAGCAGGAATAGGCCATTCGGCCCCTCGAGCCTGCTCCACCATTTAATGAGATCAAGGCCGATCTGATTTTTACCTCAATTCCACTTTCCTGCCCTTTCCCCATATCCTTTGACTCCCTTGCTGATCAAAAATTTGTCTAACCCAGCCTTGAATGTATTCAATGACTCAGCCTCCACAGCTTTTTGGGGTAAAGAATTCCAAAGATTCATGACCCTCTGGGAGATGAAATTCCTCCTCATTTCCGTCTTAAACAGGCGACCCCTTATTCTGAGACTATGCCCCCTAGTTTTAGATTCCCCCATGAGGGGTAACATCCTCTCAGCATCTACCCTATCGAGTCCTCTCAGAATCTTGTATGTTTCAATAAGATCTCCTCTCATTCTTCTAAACTCCAATGAGTATAGACCCAACCTGTTCAATCTTTCCTCATAAGACAACCCTTCCATACCCGGAATCAACCTAGTGAAGCTTCTCTGAACTGCCTCCAATGCAAGTATGTCCTTCCTTAAATAAGGGCACCAGAACTGTACGCAGTACTCCAGGTGTGGTCTCACCGGCACCCTGTACAGTTGTACCATGGCTTCCCTGCTTTTTATACTCCATCCCCCTAGAAATAAAGGCCAAAATTCCGTTTGCCTTCCGGATTACCTGTTGCACCTGTATGTTGTATTTCATGTACGAGCACACCCAGATCCCTCTGTACCGCAGCATTTTGTAGTATTTCTCCATTCAAATAATATTTTGCTTTTTTATTTTTCCTCCCAAAGTGGATGACTTCTCTAACATGAGGCTCCGCGGTGCCAGGCAGTTATTAAACGCTTGCATGGGTCAATGTGTTGGTTGTGCCAGTGTGCCGTGTCATGGATTGGTAGCTAAAGAGATCGTGCTCATTATTCATGGCAAGGTGCTTACCTTGGCTGTCTGCCCATCACCCTCCATAAAATTGAGCTCATCCAAAACTGCTGCCTAACTTGCACCATTCATCCATCATCCCTGTGCTCGCTGACTTACATCGGCTCCCGGTCCATCAACGCCTCCAATTTAAAATTCTTATCCTTGTGTTCAAATCCCTCCATGGCCTCGCCCCTCCCTCCACCAGTCCTACAACTCTCCAAGAACTCTGCAAACCTCCAAATCAGGCCACTTGTGCATCACCGAATTCCTTTGCCGCACCATTGGCAGCTGTAACTTCAGCTGCCTGGGCCCCAAGCTCTGGAATTCCCTCCCCAAACCTCTCCGCCTCTCTCTCCTCCTTTAAGACCCTCCTTAAACCCTACCTCTTTGACCAAGCTTTTGGCCACCTGTGTGGCTCTGTGTCAAATTTATGTCTGATTATACTCCTGTGAAGTGCCTTGGGACGTTTTACTACGTTAAATGTCCTGTATAAGTTCAAGTAGTTGTTGTTCTTTTTGAATCAAAGGCAGGCATCGGGCACAGGCCTCAGAGGAGGAGGGAGAGACGACTGGGACGGAAACCCGTTCCAAGACATCCTCACGCAGCAATTAGCGGCCAACTCGCGTGCAGCACTGGCCTGCGAGCAGGTAGTCCTCCTGCCCGCTCATACTTGTGAAGACCAAGAAAGAGGGAGAAGAAAATACGTCGAGCAAAACAGATAAAAACACAACAGTTGCACGTCACTCACCGAACAACGACGTCGTATTTGTTGATTGTTTCTCCGAGGGAGCTGTTTCTCAGGGTGTATCCGTTGCCGATGATAATGCATCTTTTACAAGCCAACCTGACAAAAGACAAGACCCCTTCAATGAACAATAAAGAGCTCCTCAGTGCAATGTCTACACAACTATCGAAGTAGAAGTTTACAGTGCAAAAGGCGGCCATTCGGCCCATCGCCTCTACGCTAACGCAATTCAAAACTAATCCCGCTGCCTTGCTCTTTCCCCTTAGACCTGTATCTTTCTCTGCTTCAAATGTTTATCTACTCTTCCCTTTAGAGATGCAATGGTCTCTACCTCATCTATGTCCTGTGGTAAAGCATTCATCCCTATAACAGATATAATGAGCAGCATGTCCTAACTGTAGCTCCAGTGATCACATCTGCTGCACCCAATGTCTCCATCTCCTACGTGGCATTTCTCGGAGTGGGATTGTCAATTTATTGCCAGTCAGAGCTAACACCCAGTGCACTACAGAGTAAGGCCCAGTTGAAAGTGCGTACGACAGCAGTTAAAGTGAGCAGCTGTGGCACAGGGCCCTCAACTGCATACAGGGTCAGGTACAACATATCACAACTCCTCATTGATAAAGAGCTTACCTGTTTATACTTTCAGGCATGTCATACTGTATTCTGGCCAATATCCTGTTAATAGATTGTTCTGGAAGGAAAGTGAAAGGTTCACAGTGACACAATCATTTAGAGAGATGTGCTAGTCCTTTCTGCACTGTCACCTCCCCCACCTGACTAATTTACACCCGTTTTTTTTAAATGACACAGAAAACAAATGGTTAGGGCTGAGGGTGGACGGCTTCTTAACCTGTCCACTCCCCTCTCCCCAGTTTTGAATGGTTTACTGAAGGCTATTTTAGAAAGCAAATAGTTTCACAGATCATAGCACTTTTATTCCCACCATGTCTGTATCAGTGCTCGCTCCACTTCTCCGCCCTTTCCCCCAATGCCGTTTCCTTCAAGTTTTTAGTCTTGGTCCCTTGATGAATTACACTGCAATAGCTTCTTGTGGTAATGTAAATTCCATCAGTCCATCGCATGAAAAAAATTCTTTTTAAGCCCTTGCTCAGTTTTCCAGCTCAGAGTGAATTAATTAACAGCTTCAATCACACCGGTTTGCTTGGATGACCAGACTGTTGACTTTTCGAAGGCCAATAATACATTGTCCCAATCGTCCCGGGGAGGACATGGAGAGGCCCAGGAAGTTTTCTGTTAAAATATGTGAGGTAATTCTATGAAACCGTGCTCTGAAGCTCCCAACACGTGCTCCCAATGGGAAGGCTCTGCACCTGGGGTGCGATTTTGTAAAATTTTATTCCATGCCATAAAAAACATTTACACCAGTGACCTCAAGGGGCAGGAAGGGGAGAGAATATAACTTTAAAAGAAAAACCTACTGAGTAAAAGCTGTAGGAACCACAACAGAAAAGAACTGAAGGTGACAAATCCTTGCCAAGAGTCTTATGACCTTACAAAACCATGAAGGGTTTTGATGGAGTAAATAGGGAGAAACTGTTTCCAGTGGCAGAAAGGTCGGTAACCAGAGGTCACAGATTTAAGGTAATTGGCAAAAGAACCAGAGGCGACATAAGGAGAAATATTTTTTAGGCAGTGAGTTGTTACGGCCTGGTTTGCACTGCCTGAAAGGGCGGTGGAAGCAGATTCAATAATAACTTTCAAAAGGGGAAAGGAAAAATTTGCAGGGCTATGGGGAAAGAGCACGGGAGTGGGACTAATTGGGTAGCTCTTTCAAAGAGCCGGCACAGGCACGATGGGACGAATGGCCTCCTTCTGTGCTGTATCATTCTATGTTCTTCTGACTCAGAGGCGAGAATGCTAGCCAATTAATTGAGTTCACTGTCCGGCTGTTTATCGCTAACAATTGGCATTAACTTATCGGGTTAATTGTTAGTACGCGGGTTTTTAAAGCCTAATTCACGTCAGGCATATATTTAATTCTTTGGAAATTTCTCGGGGCTGTTCAGTGATTATGTAAAAGCGGGCCAGCATCAGCTAGGTTTTGCATGTCTCTGCAGCTCACTCCACATTATTGGATGGTTCTCAAAGCTGCACCACTGAACTTTTAGTTTCTTTTTTTTTGGAAATTTTGTGGTTACAGTGAGGGACGATAATTCTGGGAGGACTGGAACACTCTCCCATTTCAGGCAACCAAAGTCAGCATTAAGCACCCCCAGGTCAGGTACAACACAGTCCCATCCAAAGTAAAGCTCCCTCTACTCTCCCCCGACAACCTGCCTTCGCTCCAGTCTCAGGACGAACAGTTCCCCTACTGCACCGGGCATTTTCTCCCAGACCAGCTACTTTGCATTCTGATGATATTTTAAATCCAATACTAATTAGTGACAAATAAAGGGACATTTTATACTGTGGGCCCACACCCACTAGAAACTGGACTGCAGATTGAAGACACTTTCACCCTATCAGTCCAGGCTGAATTTGAACCCAGTCTGATTGAGGTTAGGTCAGACTGATCTGAAAAGGAAATAAGGGGGTTAATTTTAAAAGCTATTTCATTGATAAACATATTCTACTCCAGCACACCACAGACAGGGCCAAGGTGTGTGGCAGCATATTGGGGTTAGTGCCAAGGTCCAGGCTCGGGCCAGTGCCAAGGTCCCGGCTCGGGCCAGTGCCAAGGTCCCGGCTCGGGCCAGTGCCAAGGTCCAGGCTCGGGCCAGTGCCAAGGTCCCGGCTCGGGCCAGTGCCAAGGTCCCGGCTCGGGCCAGTGCCAAGGTCCCGGCTCGGGCCAGTGCCAAGGTCCCGGCTCGGGCCAGTGCCAAGGTCCCGGCTCGGGCCAGTGCCAAGGTCCCGGCTCGGGCCAGTGCCAAGGTCCCGGCTCGGGCCAGTGCCAAGGTCCCGGCTCGGGCCAGTGCCAAGGTCCAGGGCTCAACAAAGCACATCACAGCCAAGACCCATTTCAGTATAATGTTAAAAGCCACACAGAACTGATTGGGTTTCACTTCAGCATCTGTCCCTGCGTTATCTCGGAAAGTTGCTGATACAGTGAAGGAACGCACAACTAACACATTAGCCATGATCTCACTGAATGGCGGAACAGGCTTGAGGGGCTGAGTGGCCTACTCCTACTCCTATGTTCCTATTAGGCAAACACACAATGCCATGAACTAATGGGAATCATAATGTACAAAGGGATCATTTCCTTCCGTCAGAACTCCTCCCGAGAGTGTTTCATGGACCTTCACAAGCCATCTTTAAAACTTCAAATCCCATCGCTGACGAGCATTCCTTCAGATGGAGCGAGGACCCAGCCGCTGGAACGGGGTGGCCCAGGAAGGGTGGGCGAGGCCAGCACACTGGACTCATTGGAGCTGGACACGGTAATGGGGAGACGGTAAGATCAGTGTGCTGGAGGCCAGGGATCGAAAAGGGTTGAAGGCCCTTCATCAACCCACTCTGCCTGGGGATCTCATGACAATTCTGCCATAGTGGAAACTGTCCGAGTGATTCGGGGAGATGGTGGAAACTGTCCGAGTGATTCGGGGAGATGGTGGAAACTGTCCGAGTGATTCGGGGAGATGGTGGAAACTGTCCGAGTGATTTGGGGAGACGTCTGCTGGAAGCACCAGGAGGAAAAGACTCAACTTTCCTGGCCTCACCACTCTGCCCCTATTTATTTCAAATACAAGGAAACAAAACCAAAAGGAGCGCCCGAAGGTTCCTCACCGCTGCCTTTAATTCCGTACGGCAATTCATTGACCTCAGAGCCTTGCTGCATCCACCAAATATCGTTTAAGTTTAAAAATAACTGGGGGTTTCTTGTGAAACTGAAAGAGAAATGGAAAACAGCGAGATTAAAAGCAGCAGAGGCGCAATCAGAGAAAATCTGCAACAACGAAACGGAGAGCGGAGCTCAACGCAGGGTGATGGTGCAAAGGGTGACTTACTTTGAGATGACCTGCTTGCTGCATATGTTTGAATACCCAATTTGGCAGTGCTTTTCTTCCACACTGTAACTAAAGAGAGACAAATGTTAACGCACAAAAATGCTGTCACTTCATATTAAAAGTGATGGGAACTGGATTGCACAACCTATTAAACCCTGGGCTTTCAGCACTGGCTTTCAATCCAGCCCATTCTGACAGGATGAAAGATGCCCTCTGTCTGTTGTCTGTGAGGCCCCTACATAAAATAGCTTTGGGCAGTCTCAATCCAGTTCATAGTTGACCTTAAACATCCACTCCCTCCACCACCGGCGCGCCGTGGCTGCAGTATGTATTATCTACAGGATGCAATGTACCAACTTGCCAAGCACCTCCCAAACCCGCGACCTCTACCACCTAGAAAGACAAGGGCAGCAGATGCATGGGAACAACACCACCTCCAAGTTCCCCTCCAAGTCACACACCATCCTGACATAGAAATGTATCGCCGCAGCTTCATAGCCACTGGGTCAAAATTCTGGAACTCCCGACCTAACAGCATTGTGGGAGAACCTTCACCACACGGACTGCAGCGGATCAAGAAGGCGGCTCACCACCACCTTCTCAAGGGCAACTAGGGATGGGCAATAAATGCCGGCTTTTGCCAGTGACACCCACATTCTGAGAATGAATCCCCAAAAAAAATGGACATAAAGCAATAAGCTGCCCCTTTTTCATCACTGAAATGGCAAACATATTCTGAGCAGTCCTAGGACAGCGGGTGTGGAAACTGGAAAGCTACCATGCTGGCAGTAGGGGGCGCACATAGTTACGGCAGAGTAGATGGAGCATTACTCTGTATCTAACCCGTGCTGTACCTGCCCTGGGAGTGTTTGATGGGACAGTGTAGAGGGAGCTTTACTCTGTAACTAACCCGTGCTGTACCTGCCCTGGGAGTGTTTGATGGGACAGTGTAGAGGGAGCTTTACTCTGTATCTAACCCTAGCTGTACTTTATTTGGGAGTGATTGATGGGACAGTGTAGATGGAGCATTACTCTGTATCTAACCCGTGCTGCACCTGCTCTGGGAGTGTTTGATGGGACAGTGTAGAGGGAGCTTTACTCTGTATCTAACCCGTGCTGTACCTGCTCTGGGAGTGTTTGATGGGACAGTGTAGAGGGAGCATTACTCTGTATCTAACCAGTGCTGTACCTGCCCTGGGAGTATCTGATGGGAAAGTGTAGAGGGAGCTTTACACTGTATCTAACCCTAGCTGTACTTTATTTGGGAGTGATTGATGGGACAGTGTAGAGGGAGCTTTACTCTGTATCTAACCCGTGCTGTACCTGCTCTGGGAGTGTTTGATGGGACAGTGTAGAGGGAGCTTTACTCTGTATCTAACCAGTGCTGTACCTGCTCTGTGAGTGTTTGATGGGACAGTGTAGAGGGAGCTTTACTCTGTATCTAACCCGTGCTGTACCTGCTCTGGGAGTGATTGATGGGACAGTGTAGAGGGAGCTTTACTCTGTATCTAACCCGTGCTGTACCTGCCCTGGGAGTATCTGATGGGAAAGTGTAGAGGGAGCTTTACACTGTATCTAACCCTAGCTGTACTTTATTTGGGAGTGATTGATGGGTCAGTGTAGAGGGAGCTTTACTCTGTATCTAACCCGTGCTGTACCTACCCTGGGGGTGTTTGATGGGACAGTGTAGAGGGAGCTTTACTCTGTATCTAACCCGTGCTGTACCTACCCTGGGAGTATTTGATGGGACAGTGTAGAGGGAGTTTTACTCTGTATCTAACCCGTGCTGTACCTGTCCTGGGAGTGTTTGATGGGACAGTGTAGAGGGAGCTTTACTCTGTATCTAACCCGTGCTGTACCTGCTCTGGGAATGTTTGATGGGACAGTGTAGAGGGAGCTTTACTCTGTATCTAACCCGTGCTGTACCTGTCCTGGGAGTGTTTGATGGGACAGTGTAGAGGGAGCTTTACTCTGTATCTAACCCGTGCTGTACCTGCTCTGGGAGTGTTTGATGGGACAGTGTAGAGGGAGCTTTCCTCTGTATCTAACCCGTGCTGCACCTGCTCTGGGAGCGAGTGAATGCCATCCGTCACCTTCATGAGAATTTAAGAGTAACTGTCAAACCACGGGCACAGAGTGTGGTTAAACCAACACAAGCAGCCCCTGGTCAGGAATGACTAACCAGAATTACTGGAATAAAAGGTTATGCTTATACGGTTAGAAGAGGGGTGGGAGTAGGCTCGTGTGGAGCATAAACACCGGCATGGACCAGTTGAGCCGAATGGCCCGTCTCTGTGCTGTACAGTCTATGTATTGATAGAATCACAGAACCGCAGTAGGTCCAACAGCTCAGAGGGGGTTCCTCCAAGCACATTTCATACCCACCAGGAGATGTGGTTTATACCAGGTGCGAAATTCTAGGATTATTTCTTGAAAATGAACATCTTAAATACTGGAATTCTCAGAAATGTAGCGGGCCAGTAAATGGTGCATTTTCTGTCGATGAAACAATTAAAAAGTGTCAGCTATGGTAAAGTAGCACTGGAGTAGGGGTGGTGGTGGAAATGAGGGACAATAAATAGGATTTTACCGATCTTTGATGAAAAATGTCCCACAGCCATTGGGCTACAATGCATCGACTAACATCAACAGCAGAAATGTATAATCTTTACCAAAAGAACAAAGCGAGGGACTAGGAGAATAATTTTTTTATGAAGAGGATTGCAACAAAAATGCCCTGCCAGACACAGGGTGGAAGCAGAATCCATGACAGCTTTTAAAAGGGAAATAAACAAATATTTTGAAAAGTAAAAATTTTAAAAGAATGCGAGGAAAGTGCAGGGGACTAAATAGAAAGCTTTTTCAAAGGGCTGGCACAAGCTTGATGGGCTGAATGGCCTCCTTTCGTGTTGCAAAATTCTGAAGCAACAGAAAAAGTGCCTTGAAATGAGACTGCGTGATGTCAGTAACAAATGTGGGTTCGAATAAGTGAGGTGACATCATGAAAATAGTAGACGTAGGAATTTGGCACAAATGTTGCTTACGGATACTGCACAGTGCAAGCTCAAGGCAAAGGCTTTAAAATGTCGACAAAGGCACTCTATGCAAATCAGAGGGATGTTCCCATAGTCTTTGCTCATCACTGACGGCCCGACACAGCCATCAGTAGTTCAGCAAGCCCAGTCAAAAAGGTGCTGCAGTCAACAGTGGCACAGAGAGTTCTGTTACACGCCTTATTCTGGCTACAAGCATTGTGTCCATCCAACCTGTTGCACTCGGGATAATCTGATTCCAAATGATCTGAACTGGTCCCAAAATGCTGTTATTCAGAGAAATCCAGCTCAAGGCAGTGTACGCCATGGGCACACTCAGATGCCAGGCTTTCATAGCAGCATTCAGCACAGAAGCGGCCATTTGGCCCATCGTGCCTGCTGTTTGAAAGCGCTATCCCACTTCCCCTGCACTTTCCCCACAGCCCTGCAATTTTTTCCTTTACGAGTATATATCCAATTCCCTTTTGAAAGTTGCTACTGAAACTGTTTCCACCACCCATTCAAGCAGTGCATTCCAGATCATAACAACTCGCTGCGTAAAAAGATTTCTCATCTCCCCCCCTGGCTCTTCTGCCAATTATCCTAAATTTGTGACCTCTGATTACCAACCCTCCTGCCAATGGAAACAGCTTCTCTCTATCTATTCCATCAAAACTCTTCATGATTTTGAACACCTCGATTAAATCCCCTTAACCTTCTCTGCTCTTAGGAGAACAATCCCAGCTTCTCTAGTCTCTCCAGATAACCTTCTTGATTAAGGGGTTCCTTTAACGCTGTTGACATGCAGCACTGTTCAATTCCCAACCCCGACGAGGCTGGGATTGGTGCAAGGATGCTCCAGGGAAAGACTTACTGGAAATTCGTCTTCAGTGTCAGATGGGAAAGGATCACCATCGCAATAACAAATGTAAGAAGCAACAGAAACCGAGAGATCTTAGAACAATCTAAAAAAAAAGAGAAGGGAAAAATTAATTTCCACAGTTCCATTCATCCATATAACAGTGAGATGCATACAGTATGCAGTGAAACCGTAGAGACGCTACAAAGTGATGGTGTGTCTATCATACACAGACCTGAAACTAGTTTACATTGCAACAGTGACTAGACTTCAAAAGTACTTCATTGGCTATGAAGCACTTTGGGGTGACCTGAGGTGCATCCGAGATGGCTCCTGGGCTGGCTGCTTCCTAGAGCCTGTGCAACTCTATCCTTGGTCATCTGTTACCATCCTTTGCCCTCTCTCCCCCAATCTCCTCTCTTCCACTGTTTAAGTTCCCCTGACTCTTTCTAATAGTGGGTGCATTTTAGCCCGAACTACAAGTTCAAGCTGCAAGTTAAAAGTTACCTGGGCCCACTGCCCATCCCCCGATCATGCCTGCTCTTTGTTTTCATCAGTTCGCACTGGTTCTTTCTTCAAATTTGGCTTCCAAATTCCCGGACTTCTCTGTCGCCAAGATTATGCTACTCCACTGGACTACACTGTTAGGCTCAGCTGCTGTGACTCTAATCTGCTATTCAATTGCTTAAGTTTTATGGCAACTTTGTCTAGCCTACAGCCCATCCCCCACCGCTGTTGTTATCTGATGAGCTTCTGACTGTCCTATTGGTCCTGCTGATTTTTCAGCTTTATTCTGCTACAGTGCGGTTCCTGGCCAGAAATTCTCTCTCCTGGGCTGCAGCCCTTTTCGCCACCGCTTCTGGATCTTATAGTGATCTCCAACTTCGCCACTGTTTTTCTGCCCCGTGATCGATTCTGCACACACCCCCTGGCTTCTCCACTCGCCCTCCACACCCGTCTCCGGACCTGGACATCAGTTTGTCGATGCTCCACCCTGACTCCACCCTATCTACATCAACTTTATCCCACCACAGGACCTCTGACTTTAACTTTGGACTCCCTCCTATTGTCCCCTCTCTCTTCCCTGTTTATTACCAGGACACATCTATCCTAATCTTGCGATGTAACCATCACTATGTGACTTGAGTTTCCCTGTGTCCATTTTCACGTGCGTTTTGGCTGCAGCTTCGGACCCGAGCCCATCCCTTCTATTTCCCCCATTTTTTCTTCTTTTCTCTTTACCCCTCCCAGGCCCCTCTTTCCTGTCATCATGCCTCCTTTCATTTTTCTCCTCCCGGGTACTCTGCACCCCCCCTCCCAACCCTTCAGCACTCCTCGACCTTCCTACTCTCCTGCTGCCATCCCAGGCTTGACTCCTTCTCAGATGAGTCTACAGCTTCGCTCCATGCCTCTCTTAGCATCCTCCGAAGGACCCATCGAAGCACTCGTCGCTGCCTCCTTAAAGCAGCAACCCCAACTGCCCCCATCCTACTCTCTCGCCAACCTTCCCGCCCAGCGTGCTGGCTAGGGGCCATTCTTACCACTCTCCTTCCCGCCCCACTCACCCCTCTCAGCGCTGACCCTGTGGACTCAGCCAGTGGATCAGCTATCCCCGCCCCTCTCCGCATCTCCCTCCACAGTGTCCGTTCACTTGTGAAAGAGGCCCTTGCCATCCATGACATTGTGGATGACTACATCGATATCATGGCCTAGACGGAAACCTGGCTGACGGGTGATGACACCTTCCCCCTTAATGAAGCCTCCCCGCCTGGCTATATCTTTCACCACTTGTCCCGCCCAGACCCCTGCGGTGGTGGTGTGGCCCTTATCACCAAATCACACCTTGGTCTGTCCCCCTACTCCTCTTGCATCTTCTCCTCCTTTGAGCATCTCACCTTGTTCCACCCCTCTCCCCTCCTTTAAAATCCTCTTTACCACCCACCCAAGTACCATGGCAAGTTCCTCACCGACATATCTTCACTGCTTTCCTCCCTCAGCTTCTGCACCGTGATTTCTCATCCTCAGTGAATTCAACCTTCATCTCAACTCATCGTGAGTTCACTGCACTCTTATCCTTCCTTAATATCTCCCTCCATATAATTTCCCCCACCTATATTCACAGCCACCCCCTCGACATTGCCATCTCACGTGGCCTCTCAACTCCCATCGTGTCAATCACAGATAAGGCCATCTTTGATCACTTCCTTGTATCCCTCTCCATCACAGCCCCCTTCCCCCTCCCAAACCCACCTCCTTCTATGTCTGCTCCTAGAAAAACCTCTCCTCCAGGTCACTTAAAACGGCACTTTCAAATTCCCAATTGTCTAGCCTTTGGCCCTCCATTCACCACAACATTTCTGCAGCTACCGATCTGCTCAATCACACCCTCACCTCCACCTTTGATGCCCTTGTCCCCATTAAAACCATTACTCTCTCTCACCCTGGTCTTTCCCCCTGGTACAGCCCTCATCTCTGTTCCCATAAGTCCAAGGGACAAAGACTTGAACGTTTATGGTGGACAACTGGTTTAGCCAGATCTGGCTGGACTACATAAAGCTATTGGGTCCTGCTCTCCTCTGCCAAAACTGCTCACTATTCCAGGATCATCCTGGAATGCAAAGATAGCCCCCAACTCCTCTTCTCCACCACAAACAGTCTTCTTAATCTCCACTCCCCTGCCCCCACCACCCTCACCTCCAATGAAAAGTGCGAGGAGCTCGTGGACTACTTTGTCACTAAGATTGAGACCATCTGTTCAGCTGCCTCTGCCTCTTCCCTCCCTTCCCCTAGCCCACTGAGCCAAACTTCCCCTACGGTTCCCCCTTCCCTAGCCCTGAACTCGTATCTTTCTCTAGTTTCTCTGCGAGCTCATCTTGACCATGAGACCCACCTCCTGCTCCCTCAACCCTATTCCCCCTAAACTGCTGACCACCGAACTTCCCTTCCTGCCCCCCATGTTAGCTGATATTATCAACGGGTCGCTCTCCTCAGGTACTGTCCGCCTCGCCTTCAAATCTGCCGTCATCACCCTCTCCTCAGAAACCCTACCCTTGACTACCCCATCTCCAACCTCCCTTTCCTCTCCAAAGTCCTTGAACGTGTTGTCGCCTCCCAAATCCATGCCCATCTTTCCCGCAACTCCATGTTTGAATCCCACCAATCAGGTTTCCACAGTACTGAAACAGCCCTTATCAAAGTCACAACTGACATCCTATGTGACTGTGACCGTGGTAAATTATCCCTCCTCATCCTTCTCAACCTGTCTGCAGCCTTTGACACGGTTGATTCCACCATCCTCCTCCAACGCCTCTCCTCCATTGTCCAGCTGGGTGGGACTGCCCACCCCTGGTTCCATTCCTATCTATCCAGTCGTAGCCAGCAAATCACCTGCAATGGCTTCTCTTCCCACTCCTGCACCGTTATCTCTGGAGTCCCGCAAGGATCTATCCTTGGCCCCCTCCTATTTCTCATCTAATGCTGGTCCTCGGTGACGTCATCCGAAAACACAACGTCAAATTCCACATGTACACTGGCGACACCCAGCTCTACCTCACCACCACCTCCCTTGACCCCTCCACTGTCTCTCGTTTGTCACATTGCTTGTCTGACATCCAGTACTGGATGAGCAAAAATTTCCTCCAACTAAATATTGGGAAGACTGAAGCCATTGTCTTTGGTCCCAACCATTCCCAAGCCACCAATTCCATCCCTCTCCCTGGCCACTGTCTGAGGCAGAACCAGACTGTTCGCAACCTTAGAGTCCTATTTGACCCCGAGATGAGCTTCCAACTAGATATCTGTTCCATCACCAAGATTGCCTACTTCCACCTCCGTAATAGCGCCCGTTCTCCGCCCCTGCCTCAGCTCATCTGAAGGCCTCATCCATGCCTTTGTTACCTCCAGACTAGACTATTCCAATGCTCTTCTGGCCGGCCTCCCATCTTCCACCCTCCATAAACTTGAGTTCATCCAAAACTCTGCTGTTTGTATCCCAACTCAAACCAAGTCCCGTTCTCCCATCACCCCTGTGCTCACTGACCTACATTGGCGCCCGGTCTGGGAACATCTCGATTTTAAAATTCTCATCGGTGTTTTCAAATCTCTCCATGGCCTCGCCCCTCCCTATCTCTGTAACCTCCTCCAGTCCTACAACCCCCCGAGATCTCAGCACTCCTCCAATTCTTGCCTCTTGCATATCCCCGATTGTAATCACTCCACCATTGGCGGCTGTGCCTTCAGCTGCCTAGGCCCTAAGCTCTGGAATTCCCTCCCTAAACCCCTGCGCCTCTCTACCTCGCTCTCCTCCTTTAAGACGCTCCTTAAAACCTACCTCTCTGACCAAGCTTTTGATCACCTGTCCTAAAACCTGTTTATCTGGCTCGGTGTCAAATTTTGTTTGATAATCGCTCATGTGAAGCACCTTGGGATGTTTTACTACGTTAAAGGCGCTATATAAATGCAAGTTGTTTTTGAGGTTGTGAGAGGCGCTGTAAGTTTTTCCCTTCTTTTTAATGATCTTTCCACTAAATTGCTGGGAGTTGTAAAATTTGAAATAATTCTCAAAAAGGGACATCCCAATTTCATTTCACTCTGGGTAAACTTAAGTTCAAAATATAAAAGGCTGCATTTTTACGGTGCCTGTGCCTCCAGATACAGCATGCAGCAGCCCATCCACCCGATCGAACCTCCCTGTCAAAACTTACAAACGTGCCCACAATTATCTATTGCATTTAAGCTCCTGTCCATAGGCCACTGGGAGCTTATACAGGGGGAGGTGGAATATTGCGTGCTGCTGCTGCAGCCACTTAAAGGAAAGTTGCCTCTGGACGGATGAAAACGCCCATTATGCGCAAAACTTTGGAGCAGCGTCTCACGTCTCACGTGCTGAAGTGGCTGCTGCTGCAGAAAGTGGGCAAAATAAGTGTTTCCCTATTGGGGGGAAGAAAGTTGCAGATTTCCAATACCCTTTGTGTAAAAAAAATGCTTCCTGATTTTTCACCTGAACGGGCCTGGCTCTAATTTTAAGGTTATTCCCCCTTGTTCTGATTCCACCACCAGAGCAAATAGTTTCTCTTGATCTACCCTATTGACTCATCTTATCATTGTAAACACCTCACCCTTGCACCTTATAAATGCATAGGACAGCGCCCCCCAAACCCGCGACCTCTACCAACGAGAAGGACAAGAGCAGCAGGCACATGGGAACAACACCACCTGCACGTTCCCCTCCAAGTCACACACCATCCCGACTTGGAAATATATCGCCGTTCCTTCATCGTCGCTGGGTCAAAATCCTGGAACTCCCTTCCTAACAGCACTGTGGGAGAACCTTCACCACACGGACTGCAGCGGTTCAAGAAGGCGGCTCACCACCACCTTCTCGAGGGCAATTAGGGATGGGCAATAAATGCCGGCCTTGCCAGCGACGCCCCATCCCATGAATGAATTTTAAAAAAAGAATACAAGTCAAATTTATACAACTTGTCCTCATAATTTAACCCTCTAAGCCCTGGTATAATTCTGGTGAATCTGCACTGCACCCCCTCCTAGGCCAATATATCCTTCCCGAGGTGCACTGCCCAAAACTGAACGCAGTATCTCCAGATGGGGTCTGACCAGAGCTTTATATAACTAACAAATTTTCCACCCCTTTGCATTCTAGCCCCCTTGAGATATAGGCCAACATTCCATTAGCCTTTTTAAATTATTTTTTGTATTTGTGCACCAGTTTTTAGTGATTTGTGTACATGGGACCCCCTAATCTCATTGCTCCTCCACAGCTCCTAGTTTCTTGTCATTAAGAAAATATTCCAATTTGCCTTTCTTAGATCCAAAGTAGATGGCTTCACACTATACTAAACTCCATTTGTCACAGTTTTGCTCACTCACTTAATCTGTTTAAGTCTCTTTGTAACTTCCTGCTCCCACCTACGCAACTTACTGTGCCTCCTAACTTGTACAACAGTTATGTAGTGTTTAGTAGACAAAGATGACCTTGGAGACCAAAGCAAGCTGTATTGTAAGGCACGCCTTAATCTACGCTGCTATGCTACACTACAATGATCTCTGTAGCTGTATGGGCCTCACTGCCTCTGTGCTCAGTTTCTGTGCGTGTTTGACAAAATGTTATCACTAGCAATGGCTGAAGAGAGGACTTTTGGTCACTGAAGCATTTCGCGTTTTACAGAATTGCCTGAACACAATTCTGTCAATTTTTAATATTTCTTACATCAAATCTAGCACTTCAATTCAATATTTGCCAGAACACATAGAATTAAGCTGGGAGCCTTGGTAATTTGAAGCATTGATTAACTATCCAAGGACAGATGTGCCAGCCATAAAACATAATATATTTATCAGTGTACGTTACTGCAATATGGAAACATAAAAAGGCCCCAGAGGTCAGTTAAGCTAAAACTGAACTAGGGCCATCGACAAATATGATCTCTTTTGTTTTCAATCAATGTTTGCAAAATATACATTGTGGGTTTATTAAACCTGAAAAGGCATATTGTCCACGCACAGATTTAAAGCTACACAAAGAAAGAAAGCAAGAAAGACTGGGTGTGCAAACACAAACAGCGATGGCCAGTTAGGTTGGGTTTAGCTAACTGGGAGAAAGGGTTTCCGGCCAGAACATCAGTAGATGTATATTTATTGTTTCTCAAAGAACAAGGAACAGTAGAAAATTGACAGATCACACGGTGAAAACTGCATTGTGTTGATTCCTATATTATATGTAAAATAAACCAGTCTGTTGGTTTACAGTTGTGTCTCATCTCTCTAGAATGCTCATCGGTCCACGTTATGTAAAGACAGGAGAATGCACGTGGTGACACACACAAGATTACGGTAACCAATACGTGCAACACGGGATTCACGGGTCTTGCTGTCAGTGAAGTTGGTTTTTGGATGGTGAAGGTGCACTCCGGATTGTAGGGACACAACATTCGCTTACAAGGGTGTCCGGTGACACTGAACCTTTGTGTTTTTAGCGCAAAACCCATATTTCAAGTCTGCTTTCACCTGCATGTAAGGGTGGCACAGATGGCTGCCTTAAGCTGAGAGCGTTGTGACTGCTGCCTGGGAAGCAGGCATTGACAACAACTTGCATTTAAATAGTGCCTTTAATACAGTAAGACGTTCCAAGGTGCTTCACAGGAGTGATATCAGACAAAAATTGACACCGAGCCAAAGAAGGAGACATCAGGACAGGTAACCAAAAACGTGGTCATTTTTTAAAAATTCATTCATGGGATGTGGGCGTCGCTGGTGAGGCCAGCATTTATTGCCCATCCCTAATTGCCCTTGAGAAGGTGGTGGTGAGCCGCCTTCTTGAACCGCTGCAGTCCGTGTAGTGAAGGTTCTCCCACAGTGCTGTTAGGAAGGGAGTTCCAGGATTTTGACCCAGCGACGATGAAGGAACGGCGATATATTTCCAAGTCGGGATGGTGTGTGACTTGGAGGGGAACGTGCAAGTGGTGGTGTTCCCATGTGCCTGCTGCTCTTGTCCTTCTAGATGGTAGAGGCCACGGGTTTGGGAGGTGCTGTCGAAGAAGCCTTGGCGAGTTACTGCAGTGCGTCCTGTGGATGGTACACACTGCAGCCACTGTGCACTGGTGGTGAAGGGAGTGAATGTTTAGGGTGGTGGATGGGGTGCCAATCAAGCGGGCTGCTTTGTCCTGGATGGTGTTGAGCTTCTTGAGTGTTGTTGGAGCTGCACTCATCCAGGCAGGTGGAGAGTGTTCCATCACACTCCTGACTTGTGTCTTGTAGATGGTGGAAAGGCTTTGGGGAGTCAGGAGGTGAGTCATTTGCTGCAAAATACCCAGCCTCTGACCTGCTCTCGTGGCCACAGTATTTATATGGCTGGTCCAGTTAAGTTTCTGGTCAATGGTGACCCCCAGGATGTTGATGGTGGGGGATTCAGCGATGGTAATGCCGTTGAATGTCAAGGGGAGGTAATTAGACTCTCTCTTGTTGGAGATGGTCATTGCCTGGCACTTGTATGGCACAAATGTTACTTGCCACTTATGAGCCCAAGCCTAGATGTTGTCCAGGTCTTGCTGCATGCGGGCACGGACTGCTTCATTATTTGAGGGGTTGCGAATGGAACTGAACACTGTGCAATCATCAGCGAACATCCCCATTTCTGATCTTATGATGGAGGAAAGGTCATTGATAAAGCAGCTGAAGATGGTTGGGCCTAGGACACTGCCCTGAGGAACTCCTGCAGCAATGACTTGGGGCTGAGCTGATTGGCCTCCAACAACCACTACCATCTTCCTTTGCGCTAGGTATGACTCCAGCCACTGGAGAGTTTTTCCCTGATTCCCATTGACTTCAATTTTACTAGGGCTCCTTGGTGCCACACTCGGTCAAATGCTGCCTTCATGTCAAGGGCAGTCACTCTCACCTCACCTCTGGAAGTCAGCTCTTTTGTCCATGTTTGGACCAAGGCTGTAATGAGGTCTGGAGCCGAGTGGTCCTGGCGGAACCCAAACTGAGCATCGGTGAGCAGGTTATTGGTGAGTAAGTGCCGCTTGATAGCACTGTCGACGACACCTTCCATCACTTTGCTGATGATTGAGAGTAGACTGATGGGGCGGTACTTGGCCGGATTGGATTTGTCCTGCTTTTTGTGGACAGGACATACCTGGGCAATTTTACACATTGTCGGGTAGATGCCAGTGTTGTGGCTGTACTGGAACAGCTTGGCTAGAGGCGCGGCTAGTTCTGGAGCACAAGACTTCAGCACGACAGCCGGGATGTTGTCGGGGCCCATAGCCTTTGCTGTATCCAGTGCGCTCAGCCGTTTCTTGATATCACGTGGAGTGAATCGAATTGGCTGAAGTCTGGCTTCCGTGATGGTGGGGATATCGGGAGGAGGCTGAGATGGATTATCCACTCGGCACTTCTGGCTGAAGATGGTTGCAAACGCTTCAGCCTTGTCTTTTGCACTCACGTGCTGGACTCCGCCATCATTGAGGATGGGGATGTTTGCAGAGCCTCCTCCTCCCGTTAGTTGTTTAATTGTCCACCTCCATTCACGACTGGATGTGGCAGGACTGCAGAGCTTTGATCTGATTCGTTGGTTGTGGAATCGCTTAGCTCTGTCTATAGTATGTTGCTTCCGCTGTTTAGCATGCATGTAGTCCTGAGTTGTAGCTTCACCAGGTTGGCACCTCATTTTTAGGTACGCCTGGTGCTGCTCCTGGCATGCTCTTCTACACTCCTCATTGAACCAGGTTTGATCTCCTAGCTTATTGGTAATGGTAGAGTGAGGAATATGCCGGGCCATGAGGTTACAGATTGTGCTGGAATACAATTCTGCTGCTGCTGATGGCCTACAGCGCCTCATGGATACCCAGTTTTGAGCTGCTAGATCTGTTCTGAATCTATCCCATTTAGCACGGTGGTAGTGCCACACAACACGTTGGATGGTGTCCTCAGTGTGAAGACGGGACTTTGTCTCCACAAGGACTGTGCGGTGGTCACTCCTACCAATACTGTCATGGACAGATGCATTTGCGACAGATAGATTGGTGAGGACGAGGTCAAGTAAGTTTTTCCCTCGTGTTGGTTCGCTCACCACCTGCAGCAGGCCCAGTCTGGCAGCTATGTCCTTCAGGACTCGGCCAACTCGGTCAGTAGTGGTGCTACCGAGCCACTCTTGGTGATGGACATTGAAGTCCCCCACCCAGAGTACATTCTGTGCCCTTGCTACCCTCAGTGCTTCCTCCAAGTGCTGTTCAACATGGAGGAGGACTGATTCAGCAGCTGAGGGAGGACGGTAGGTGGTAATCAGCAGGAGGTTTCCTTGCCCATGTTTGACCTGATGCCATGAGATTTCATGGGGTCCAGAGTCAATGTTGAGGACTCCCAGGGCCATTCCCTCTTGACTGTATATCACTGTACCACCACCTCTGGTGGGTCTGTCCTGCCGGTGGGACAGGACATACCCAGGAATGGTGATGGAAGAGTCTGGGACGTTGGCTGAAAGGTATGATTCTGTGAGTATGGCGATGTCAGGCTGTTGCTTGACTCGTCTGTGGGACAGCTCCCCCAATTTTGGCACAAGTCCCCAGATGTTCGTGAGCAGGACTTTGCAGGGTCGACTGGGCTTGGTTTGCCTTTGTCGTGTCCGGTGCCTAGTGTTCCGTCCGATTTTATTCTTATTATGACTTTTTTTTTTAAGCGAGATTTTACAACTGAGTGGCTTGCTAGGCCATTTCAGAGGGCAATTAAGAATCAACCACATTGCTGTGGTCTGGAGTCACATATAGGCCAGACTGGGTAAGGACGGCAGGTTTCCTTCCCTAAAGGACATTAGTGAACCAGATGGGTTTTTACGACAATGCATTAGTTTCATGGCCACCATTACTGATACTAGTATTTTAATTCCAGATTTTATTTAATTAATTGAATTTAAATTCCCCAGCTGCCGTGGTGGGATTTAAACTCATGACTTTGGATTACTGGTCCAGTAACATAACCACTATGCTACCGTACCCACAAAGGGCTAGGTTTTAAGGAACGTCTTAAAAGGAGGAGAGAGAGGTAGAGAGGTGGAGAAGTTTAGGGAGGGAATTCCAGAGCTTAGGACCTTGGCAGCTGAAGGCACGACCACCAATGGTGGAGCAATGAAAATCGCAGATGCACGAAAGGCCAGAATTGGAGGAGCGCAGAGATCTCGAAGGGTTTTAGGGCTGGAGGGGGTTACAGAGATAGGGAGGGGCGAGGCCATGGAGGGATTTGAAAACAACGATGAGAATTTTAAAATCGAGGCGTTCCCGGACCGGGAGCCAATGTAGGTCAGTGAGCACAGGGATGATGGGTGAACAGGATTTGGTGCGAGTTAGGATACGGGCAGCAGAATGTTGGATGAGCTCAAGTTTATGGAGGGTGGAAGATGGGAGACCGGCCAGGAGAGCATTGGAATAGTCGAGTCTAGATGTAATAAAGGCATGGATGAGGGTTTCAGCAGCAGATGGGCTGAGGCTGCGGCAGAGACGGGCGATGTTATGGAGGTGGAAGTAGGCGGTTTGGACGATGGAGAGGATATGGGGTCGGAAGCTCAGCTCAGGATTCAAAAGGATGTCAAAGTTGCAAACGGTCTGGTTCACGAATCAACGACATCATCCGAACATGTCAACAGGCAGGAAATTTTCCCTACCTGGTTTCCAGCTCATCTTTATCGCTCAGCGAGGTGCTCACAGGATTCTCATAGTCACCTTTTCACTTCTGCTTCATGGCAGATAGATTCTGAAAAGCCAAAAGGATTATTGTTTTATTTTTTGAAAAGTACTGCTTTCTACAATTCAAAATATAAGGATCAAATAGGTCATCAACTGAATCGTTTTCTGCCAATGGTCTCCCATCCCCTGTCAGTGTTGGCGTCCTCTGCTTCAAATATTTAATCAATTTACCCTTAAAAGATACGATGGTCTCTATCTCAACTACTCCCAGTGACAAAGTATTCCTTGCTCTAACAACCCTCTGTGTATCGAAATTTGTCAAACTTTCTTCTCAATCTCTTAGTAATAAATTGAAATAGGAACATAGGAACAGGAGTAGGCCATTCAGCCCCTCGTGCCTGCTCCGCCATTTGATAAGATCATGGCTGATCTGTGATCTAACTCCATATACCTGCCTTTGGCCCATATCCCTTAATACCTTTGGTTGCCAAAAAGCTATCTATCTCACATTTAAATTTAGCAATTGAACTAGTATCAATTGCCATTTGCGGAAGAGAGTTCCAAACTTCTACCACCCTTTGTGTGTAGAAATGTTTTCTAATCTCACTCCTGAAAGGTCTGGCTCTAATTTTTAGACTGTGCCCCCTACTCCTAAAATCCCCAACCAGCGGAAATAGTTTCTCTCTATCCACCCTATACGTTCCCCTTAATATCTTATAAACTTCGATCAGATCACCCCTTAACCTTCAAAACTCTAGAGAATACAATTTGTGTAATCTCTCCTCGTAACTTAACCCTTGAAGTCCGGGTATCATTCTAGTAAACCTACGCTACACTCCCTGGAGTGCAGCGTAGGTTTACTAGAATGATACCCGAAGGTGCGGTGCCCAGAACTGCTCACAGTACTCCAGGTGCGGTCTAACCAGGGTTTTGTAAAGCTGCAGCATAACTTCTGCCCCCTTGTACTCTAGATATAAAGGCCAGCATTCCATTAGCCTTATTGATTATTTTCTGCACCTGTTCACAACACTTCAATGATCTATGTACCTGAACCCCTAAGTCCCTTTGGACATCCACTGTTTTTAACTTTTTACCATTTAGAAAGTACCCTGTTCTATCCTTTTTTGATCCAAAGTGGATGACCTCACATTTGTCCACATTGAATTCCATTTGCCACAGTTTTGCCCATTCACCTAATCTATCAATATCGCTTTGTAATTTTATGTTTTCATCTACACTGCTTACAATGTCACCAATCTTTGTGTCATCGGCAAACTTAGATATGAGACTTTCTATGCCTTCATCTTAAATATTGTGAATAATTGAGGCCCCAAGACAGATCCCTGCAGGACTCCACTAGTCACATCCTGTCAATATGAGTACCTACCCATTATCCCTACTCTCTGTCACCTTTCGCTCAGCCAACTTCCTAACCAAGTCCGTACTTTTCCCTCGATTCCATGGGCTTCTATCTTAGCTAACAGCCTCTTATGTGGGACCTTATCAAATTGAGCCCTTGTTACTGGCTCCACTACCAAAACACTTCATAATTTTAATAATCTCTATTAAATCTCCTCTTAGCCTTCTTTGCTTCAATGGAAATAGTCCCAGGATCGCAAGTATCTCCTCATATCCATAGTTCCCATCCCTGGCACTATCCTGGTGAATCTACACCATTTGTTCTCTATGGCTTTAATGTCCTTTCTCTATTGGGGCACCCAGAACTACACACAGTACTCAGCATCTTGGGGAAGTGTTGCATGTTCCCTGGGATTCGAGAAATCCCCTCCCATCGTATCATTGTAGTAAATAAACAGGCCAGGACTTTTTTTTAAAATACTCATGGCCCGGACCTGCTCAGTTGAGAGACAGCCAACACCCCTCTGCTAATCTGGTTTACTTCAAAAAACAGTCTGGTTATCTACAAATAAAAGACCTTCTGAAAGGCACCATTTGGCCACTCATTCAACATCAAAATTCTACCAAAGATTTATACCAACCCAGAAAACACATGGTTTTCCATTCATCTCCAGTTGAGATGTCCTAGTCTACTTTTGAGAACCTCTGACTATCTCTTTCATGCCAATGATTCCATTATACAACCTCATCCCTTCCTCCTGTTACTAACTTACACTTTCTTCAGTATCCTCAACCTTTCCCCCCAGCAGAAATATTGCCACCATGATAGCCTTATTTTTACAATTTCCACCATTACAATCTCCCATTTCTGTTTACTCTTTCCTTCTCTCATACTTGCTTCAACCCCCAAACCAAAAATAGCTTCACTGGACATTCATCTCATTGCTGTTAGTGGAATTTTGCTGTGCTGGGCTCCTGAGTTTGTCTCGTATAAATTTCCACACTTCAAAGTGTCGGGCTTGGAGACATTTTTGAGGGATATGCTAAAACACAATGTTAAATGCAAGTCTTTCTTACCCTTCCTCTCCAGCAATGCAGCATTATCTCTTCATTCATTTGCTCCTTAGCTTGTCATTATCACCTTCAAAGCTGCCCAATACCTGGGGAGCTGCTTGATACCTTCTATTCTCTGCATTATCTCACCCGAAATAAGTATTGGCACCACTATGTCAGCCAATGAATTGAAGGTGGGGTGGGACTTACAGCAAACAAAGTCTACTTACTCAGCAAACAGAGTCTATTTAAACAGAGTCTCTACAAACTACAGCAAACAGAACTCAGGACTGAAACTACAGCAAAGTCTCCCGATAAAAACAGAATTGTTTCTCCAGCAAAATGCAGTGAGTGGAGGATAGTTACCTACAAATTATTTGCGTAAAATGAATCCCAGTCTCTTACAGCAGTGCGGTCTCTAGGTATGATTGACGGGGGAATTACCCAATGATCTCCATTCTGGCCGGGACTTGTGGTGTCACTGTATGCAGCCTACTCCATCATTTTTAAAAATTCGTTAATGTGTGAACGTGAAGCTTTTGCAGCCCGTTTGCACAGTTCACGGAGGAGCCAGAAACCAGACATTTATCCGGCCCCAGACAGCTTTTGATATCAGAAACTTGTCCGTTGACTACTAAAGTGATAGAAAGGCCTGGATTGCAGAATGGGAATTCTGTGATTGCCAAGTCTGTATTTCTGTAGCCAGTCAGATTGCTTTGGTTATGGACAATTTCTCTGGACATAGCCAATCAAAAGGGACTTTAAACTTGTCTTCCTGTCAGCAGACACAAGGTTGGCACAGCCACTGGATTATGGGATCATTCGGACTTTTAACATATATTATCTTCACTCACTCCATGATGTATTGATTCAGGCTTCCTATCTCTGTAACCTCCTCCAGCCCTTCAACCCTCCAGGAACTCTTGCGTTCCTCCAATTCTGGCATCATGTGCATCCCCCATTTCCTGCAGCACTACACTCTGGAATCCCCTCCCTAAACCTCCTACCTCTTTGACCAGCTTTTGATCACCTGTCCTAATGTCTCTGGCTCGGCGTCAATTTGTGCCTGATTGCACTCATGTGATGAGCCTTGGGACATTTTACGACGTTAACGGCGCTATATAAATGCAAATTGTTGTTGTTGCTCAGAGTGATGGTTTGCAACTAAATGAATGGGATTAACACCAGTAATTTCCAGGAGGTTCTCCGATCTCGCACAGTAATTTCAGTGGGCAATCGGGGGAACTCGTAAAGGCAATAAACCAGTTGGACACAAACCAAATGATTGCGGTGGTTCAGGAAGCCGTCGTTGCCAGCTTTTTGTTCATGCAGTCGGCTTTTGCAGACCCCAATCATCCTGCTTGTGTGGGGGCCGGGGAATCAGTTTATTTCCAGGCCCCCCGCGCCAACAGTGGAAACTGATGTCCGCATGGAAAGCAAGACAGTTATACACCGTCACACCAGCTGGGCGGTAATCTGGCAAACACCTCCTAGAACCTGCCTGGTCTTCATCCCGTCAAAATCAACGGAATGAGTATCAGACGGGTTCGATAACAGCCAGGCAACCTGCTCCGCTATAGAAAATCTATCCCTGTGAGGTTTAAATTGTCATCCATCCAAATCCATACAGAGGATTTAGCTGATGATGGGTAACGGTGGAGAGAGGGAGAGATAGTTCAGAAAGCGGGTGAGTGAAAAACATTTGACAGAAAAGCCAACCGAACTGCATTTATTCAGGGCTGTTTTTCGGTTGTTCACTGCGTTTTGAATCCTCAGCTTTTCAAGCATTGTAAGCTGGGGTGTAAAAAGAACAAAAAAGAAAGAAAAAGACCATGCATTTATATCGTGCCTTTCACGACTTCAGGACGTCCAAAAGCACTTTACAGCCAACTACACATCGTAATTTAGGTAAACATGGCAGCCAATTTGTGCACAGCAAGGTCCCACAAACAGCAATGTGATAATGACCAGATCATCTGTTTTTTTAGTGATGTTGGTTGTGGGATTGGCCAGGACACCGGGGAGACCTTCCCTGCTCTTCTTTGAAATAGTGCCGTGGGATCTTTTACGTCCACCTGAGAGGGCTGACAGGGCCTTGGTTTAGCGTCTCATCCGAAAGACGGCACCTCCGACAGTGCAGCACTCCCTCAGTACTGCACTGGAGTGTCGGCCTGGATTATGTGCTTAATTCTCTGGAGTGGGGCTTAAACCTACCACTGCCCCCAGTGAGGAGACAAGTCAAAGTCAGATTCTTAGGAACGTAGGAACAGGAGTAGGCCATCCACCCCAACTAGTCTGTTCCACTATTCTATTAGATCATGGCTGATCTGTATCTTAATTCCATATCCCTTGATACCCTTACCCAACAAAAATCTATTGATCTCAGTCTTGAAAGTTCCAATTGTCCCCCATCATCCACAGCCTTCTGGGGGAAAGAGGTCTAGATTTCTACTACCCTTTGTGTGAAAAAGTGCTCCCTGATTTCCCTCCTAAATGACCTAGCTCTAATTTTAAGATAATGCCCTCTTGATTCCTCCACCAGAGGGAATAGTTTCTCTGCACCTACCCTATCGAATCCTTTTAACATGTTAAACACCTCGATCAGATCACCCTCTCAATCTCCTACACGCAAGGGAATGCAAGCCAATGTTATGTAACCTGTCCTCATAATTTAACTCTTTTAGTCCCGGTATCATTCTGGCAAATCTGAGGCCCTTCCAAGGCCAATATTTACTTCTTGAGGTGCAGTGCCCAGAACTGAACACAGTACTCCAGGTGGGATCTGACCAAGGCTCTGTACAACTGAAGCATCACTTCCTCCCCTTTATATTCCAGCCCCCTCGAGATTCCAACCTAAAGATATTGATTAGTTATTGAAAAAAAATTAAGTAATTGGTAAATCCAAGAGGTAATTCTTTACCCAAAGAGTGGTAAGAATGTGGAACACGTTACCACAAGGAGTAGTTGAGGCAAATAGCGTCATTGCATTTAAGGGGAAGTTGGATAAACAGATGAAGAAGAAAGGAATAGAAGGTTATGCTGATAGGGTGAGATGGAGTAGGGAGGCAGGAGGCTCGTGTGGAGCATAAACACCAGCACAGACCTGTTGGGCCGAATGGCCTGTCTCTGTGCTGTACATTCTATGTAAATAGCACAACAAAAACTGATGGCCTTGTTCCAACACCATTTCTTAACCTTCTGATGCCAATATGGCTATTATATCCTTGGAGTGAGGTGATTTAACCAACATTAATAAATATTAATATTAAAATAAGCTGGGTATAAAGACATACAAGCCAACAACCTGCAGCTTGAGCAAAAGAGAAAGCTACTGTTCTCTCTAAAGGGACGAACGTCAGAAACCAGTTGCAATTTTTCACACCTACCTCATTTCAATGGTTAAAATATCAGTAACCTTCCAGAATAAAATTCTTTTTTGGTTTCCAAGACTGAAATACTGTCCACCTCCAAAAGGCTAGGAAACACATCAAAAATCAAAATGACCAAACCGGGGACGGGGAATATTCTGGGACCCCTCAACCCAGGAAATAATATCGTAAGGTCTTTAGTGCTCACATCCTCCTTCAGAACTTTCTAGATCCACCATGGCAACAAAATGCACTTTTGTATACTTTGTTTTGTCCCGCTGTTACAAATTCGGGTCTGGTGTAGTCCCTTCACAGGTCTAATGGATCAGTTGCTCCTGTAAACGGTCTCTGAGTGTCTTGCCTCTATGGGAGTTGACGCACACTGTCCTCTATCTATCTGTACAATAACATTAATACAGGAAAAGTAGCAGAGACAACCCCTTGTGATCGGGATTGGATATTCATGTCTTTCACACGAGTATTTCCTCAATCTCTCTGAACGGGGACTGAGTGAGCTTTTGATGAGATGAGGCTCGATAGGAATTGTTAAGCTGTTTTATTTCACAGTGAGTGACCTCGCAGAGCAACAGTTTTGATCGGATTCACTTATTCCAATCAATACAATGTGTCTTTGCCTAATAATACAAAATAACACACACACTGCACTGCTCCCCATCAGTGGGCTGTCTTCGTTGGTTTACACAAAATTAATCCTCTGTATTCTGGCCATCAGCCCAGGGAAGACCCTCCTTTCCCTGCAACATTCAACATTTTAAGGTTTTTATTAAGCTTTAGAAAATAATGATAGCACTTTTTCTATTAAATGCATAAAATGAATCCACATTTTCTTCTCTCAGCCTAACTCTAGTGTCAAACTTTGTCAAAACTAACTACCCCCTCTCCACAAAGATCAAAATTCACCAGCCTAATTTGGCAATGACTCCCACTGAATAGAATTGTAACAACATTGAGTTAAATCACTCGAACATTAAGCCGTCTCTCATTGTCTCTAGCACTCTGGTTCAGTTTGAATCCTAATCTTTATCATCCAAGTCCTGCTGCCCAATGAATTTAACCCCTTGAGAACTAAGTTTAGCTCAACAATAGGATTCCCCCATGGTGGCATAGTTAGAGGTCGCAAAATGTGACGTCTCGTAATACAAGTGATGGATATATTGGGGCCACAATTCCGCCAGCGTTTCTGCCAGACTCCCTCTGTAACTGCACCGGGCTTCATCATTTCTGGGGTTTTTTGCAGGACCTTGTAAGGGGCAGAACCTGGACTGGACCACAGGATCTGTCACCGCTTTGCAAAGTTTTTTACAGTCGCATCTGTCGCAGGATGCACTGCAGCAACTCGCCAAGGCTTCTTCGACAGCGCCTCCAAACCCGCGACCTCTACCACCTAGAAGGACAAGAGCAGCAGGCACATGGGAACAACACCACCTGCACGCTCCCCTCCAAGTCACACACCATCCCGACTTGGAAATATATCGCCGTTCCTTCATCGTCGCTGGGTCAAAATCCTGGAACTCCCTTCCTGACAGCACTGTGGGAGAACCTTCACCACAGGGACTGCAGCGGTTCAAGAAGGCGGCTCACCACCACCTTCTCAAGGGCAATTAGGGATGGGCAATAAAAGCCGGCCTCGCCAGGGACACCCACATCCCATGAACGAATAATTTTTTAACAATCAACTCCATCCGACTTTTGCAATTTTCTTCAGATCGAGAGCACAACCCGTACCCTCTATGCTTCCAACTGTGTCTATGGCGCATTCCCTCCCTCAGCCACCGCACATCTACATCCTGGAGTTGTTTCTCTAAACCCCTTCACCTTGCTACCTCTCTCCCTACTCCAAAAACCTCCTCAAACTTTCAGTGCATCTTCCAAGGCGCCTCCCCAATCTCAGCCCTTAGTCCTGCTCACTGACTACCACTTCCTGCCCAAATTACTTTAGGACATTTCGTTAAGTGAGAGACGCTATACAAATGCAAGTAACCGTTGGACTGAAGTGACAGCAGGTCAGTCTGCAGCTGTGCAAAGTAAGCTGTTCCCTGAAAAGTAACTCCCATCAACCTTTTATCTCAGGCTGAAAGCCCAATTGCCAACTCAAGGAAATTGGCACAGGGCAGTCATCCTGGCCATTGTATCTAGGCTGGAGAAAATGTGATTCCTGGCCAATATTGTGCATATTAGCCCCCACCTGAACACTGGCTACAGCAGATCTTGGGTTGCCAATTTGGGTCAACTGTACTTAATAAGCCATGATAAACTTACAGCTTTGTCTGTTGCTAATAATTGGATACATGGGGTTTTATAATTCTTCTGCAGGGAGGCGGAACTATTCTTTGAACAGGAATTTGCCAAACTTTGTCTTGGGTTGCCTGAAAACCGTCCCTCAGCTCATCATCAAGACTGAAGCAATCCTGTTCAACTCTCACCAGAAACTTCTCTCCCCAAGTGACAATTCCCCACCACAGGGCGAGATGGTCAACGAGCAGCACTAGGGGCTAAGTTAGAGGAGGAGACTTGAAGATGCCCTCGAAGTTCATTCAGCTCTGAAGACACAAGTGCATAACCTCAGTCTCCTGTTTAGCCCTGTCACCTAGACTGTCTATTTCCACCTCTGGAACATCGTCCCGCTCTGCTCTTGTGTTACCTCCACTGCCGCTGAAGCTCTTACCCACACCTTCGTCACCTCTAGGCTGGGTTTCTCCAATGCCCTCGGCACTAACCTCCTCAGCTTCAGCCTACACAAACTCCAAGTCATCCAAAACTCTGCTCTGTACCCTATCCTGCACATTGATTTCCCCCAATTTTCCTCACTGACCTCTACCGTTCCCTGGCAACATCTTTGCCTAGGTCTCCAACTTTCCCCCCCCCTGGCTCACTCCATCCGACTTTTGCAATTTTCTTCAGATCGAGAGCACAACCCGTACCCTCTATGCTTCCAACTGTGTCTATGGCGCATTCCCTCCCTCAGCCACCGCACATCTACATCCTGGAGTTGTTTCTCTAAACCCCTTCACCTTGCTACCTCTCTCCCTACTCCAAAAACCTCCTCAAACTTTCAGTGCATCTTCCAAGGCGCCTCCCCAATCTCAGCCCTTAGTCCTGCTCACTGACTACCACTTCCTGCCCAAATTACTTTAGGACATTTCGTTAAGTGAGAGACGCTATACAAATGCAAGTAACCGTTGGACTGAAGTGACAGCAGGTCAGTCTGCAGCTGTGCAAACAGACCACCTCCAGCAACCCAGGGAACATGACATGCCTCACCAGTCTGCGTGCTACAAAAGAAATTTGACTTTTAAAATCACATGCCAGATTAGAACCCTGTAAAAATAACAGCGGCAGAAACATCTACAGTATTATAGAATCATAGAATCATAGAATCATAGAAGTTACAACATGGAAACAGGCCCTTCGGCCCAACATGTCCATGTCGCCCAGTTTATACCACTAAGCTAGTCCCAATTGCCTGCACTTGGCCCATATCCCTCGATACCCATCTTCCCCATGTAACTGTCCAAATGCTTTTTAAAAGAGAAAATTGTACCCGCCTCTACTACTGCCTCTGGCAGCTCGTTCCAGACACTCACCACCCTTTGAGTGAAAAAATTGCCCCTCTGGATCCTTTTGTATCTCTCCCCTCTCACCTTAAATCTGTGCCCCCTCGTTATAGACTCCCCTACCTTTGGGAAAAGATTTTGACTATCGACCTTATCTATGCCCCTCATTATTTTATAGACTTCTATAAGATCACCCCTTAACCTCCTACTCTCCAGGGAATAAAGTCCCAGTCTGTCTAACCTCTCCCTGTAAGTCAAACCATCAAGTCCCGGTAGCATCCTAGTAAATCTTTTCTGCACTCTTTCTAGTTTAATAATATCCTTTCTATAATAGGGTGACCAGAACTGTACACAGTACTCCAAGTGTGGCCTCACCAATGCCCTGTACAACTTCAACAAGACATCCCAACTCCTGCATTCAATGTTCTGACCAATGAAACCAAGCATGCTGAATGCCTTCTTCACCACCCTATCCACCTGTGACTCCACTTTCAAGGAGCTATGAATCTGTACTCCTAGATCTCTTTGTTCTATAACTCTCCCCAACGCCCTACCATTAACGGAGTAGGTCCTGGCCCGATTCGATCTACCAAAATGCATCACCTCACATTTATCTAAATTAAACTCCATCTGCCATTCATCGGCCCACTGGCCCAATTTATCAATTTATAAATAGCCTACAGTCATAGTATAATAAAGCAGTCCTGTTTTACATGGGTATGTAGGAAAATGCAAGACCGTGGCCCTTCCATAATCGTTCGACCGCTGGGGAGATATTTATCAGGTTGCCTAAGGCCATGAACTTGGAAGGTTTCGGAGCAGAGGGTTGGGTGGTGCACGATGTGTCTGCTACCAGGATAAGGGAGCAGGATTTAACAGCACAAATGCTGGGATTTGGCTCAGGAACAGCAATGTAAAATTAGCTTGACAGAGAGCCACACTGACCAACCCAGGCTTTAGAAAAATATTATATATATATAATAGAGAGAGAGAGAGAGAGAGAGAGATCTATATAGACATATATCCAATCTTCAATCACATAGCACTGCACAATACAAACAGGCTCAACGTGGAAATCAGTGCACGCACAACCTTAACTTAAATTAAAAGAAACTTATCCCAAGAGAACACTATAAATGTTTAAGAAAAATGCGTTTAATAATACTTGCAGAGAATTACCAGTATTGGGAGTGGTGGCACTTTAAATTATTGGGTTCATGATATAAACAAATGATTCTGGAGGTTTTACTAGGTCTATTAAAGCAGGTTTATATAGATTTCAGGGGGACTGCAAGCAGGGCTCTAATCACTGAGGCCCTAACATAATACATTGCTGTAAACTGCAAACTACCGCACACACTGAGAATCCTTGCAGTTGATGAATGACAGTAGTTGGCAGCTACACAAAACATTTTCCCATTCTCCCCCGTAGTCCTCATAAAACTAGCACCAGCGAACGTGATCCCAGAAGGGAACCACATGGTGCAAAGGCAGAAGATCTGAAGATATAGTCCCATTCTGACAGGTTCGTAAGAGGACTTTCAGGGCAGGAGCAGACAAGGAAAAAAAAAGCCCAAAATTCACCGCAACAATCCATCGGGAATAGGAACAGGGTTTTACCTGCAAGGTTATCACCGGTGAAATGCTGTTGCTAGCTTCTCCTGCCAGAGCACATACCCCCAAGGCATTGGTCATGTTTTTGAGAGCCAGTCTGTTCTAAGTACTGCTTGATAGTGTGCGTGCACTAACCTACAAAACTTGCAAAAGCTGGCAAACTGCTTTGGAGAACCTGATGACTCAACAACGTACCAGTGAAAAGTAGCCCTGGAATCACAGAGGTTTACATTACAGAAAGAGGCCATTTGGCCCACTGTATCTGTGCTAGCGCAATCCGAAATGAATGCCCCTGCCCTGCACTCCATGTATCATCTTCTGCTTCAAATATTTATCAAATTTTCCCTTAAAAGAGACAATGCTCTCTGCCTCAACCGCTCCCTGTGGCAAAGCATTCTACGCTCCACAACCCATTGTATAAAGTTATTTCTCCTAATCTCTTTCCTCACTCCTTTCATATTAATCCCTCCTCATTAACTCCACAACCAGAGGAAATAATCTCTCCCTTTTTGCTCTTTCAAAATCCTTCATAATTTTCAAAACACTTCTTAAATCCCCTCTTAACCTTCACGGCTCGAGTAGAAACAGTCCCAGTATCTCAAGTCTCACCTCATAGCCCTGGTTTCCCGTCCCTGGCATCATCCACAAACGCATAATTTCAATAAACAGGTACAAAAAAAAAACAACACTCCAAATGCCTCCCCCTCCACAAAGAAATGAAAGGCATTTGCATTTAGATTGGCTCAACAAAATGACCCAACCCTACCCTCTCCACCCCCCCCACCAATATAAACTAGTAGAAGGAATGAAAATCACATCCTCTTCCGCAGCAAAATAAAAGGCCCTTGTAATAAACTTAAAAGTACAAGGTCCAAAGTACACAAACATGAATAAGACTTAAAACACTAATTCTCTGCTTCCCTTTTACAATAAAACCCTCCTCTTTGATGGTACACATTAAGACGTAAGGTGCAGAATACAGTATGTACTAATGAGACTTCTATTTATTATATTAATGAATTGTATACAAGGGTTGGTTAGTCCTATACGGCAGGAGTGCTTTATGAGCTCCCACAACACATACGATGAGGGGAGAGGCCACCCGCACCCAACGGACACCAGTATCCCGCTGGACGTCAACCCAGAGTTCAGAGCCGGAGCTCCAGTCTCCACTCACCGGGACCGTCTGGACCTTCCGACATGGAGGCGGGAAAGCTGACCACTAAGTCAAAGGCTCGTTCTGAGCCAACTGGTAATTCATTAATGTTTTATTCAGCCTGAAAGCAACTAGATCTTTCAGATCTAGGTCTAACATTGGTTAGGCCACAGCTTGATGTACTGCGTACAGTTCTGGTCACCACATTACAGGAAAGATGTGGTTGCACTAGAGAGGGTACAAAGGAGATTTACGAGGATGTTGCCGGGGCTGGAGAATTTTAGCTATGTGGAAAGATTGGATAGGCTGGGGTTGTTTTCTTTGGAACAAGGGGGGCAGGCCCAGTCTGGCAGCTATGTCCTTCAGGACTCGGCCAGCTCACTCAGATAGTGGTGCTATCGAGTCACTCTTGGTGATTGGACATTGAGGTCCCCCACCCAGAGTACATTCTGTGCCCTTGCTACCCTCAGTGCTTCCTCCAAGTAGTGGTCAACATGGAGGAGGACTGATTCATCAGCTGAGGGAGGGCAGTAGGTGGGTAATCAGCAGGAGGTTTCCTTGCCCATGTTTGACCTGATGCCATGAGATTTCATAGGGTCCAGAGTCAATGTTGAGGACTCCCAGGGGCACTCCCTCCTGACTGGATATCACTGTACCACCACCTCTGGTGGGTCTGTCCTGCCGGTGGGACAAGACATACCCAGGAATGGTGATGGAAGAGTCTGGGACGTTGGCTGAAAGGTATGATTCTGTGAGTATGGCTATGTCAGGCTGTTGCATTGACTAGTCTGTGAGACAGCTCTCCCAATTTTGACACAAGTCCCCAGATGTTAGTGAGGGGGACCTTGCAGGGTTGACTGGGCTTGGTTGCCTTTGCCTTTGTTGTGTCCTGTTATTATTTTTATTGTGGTTTTCTGTAGCAAGATTGTACAACTGAGTGGTTTGCTAGGCCATTTCAGAGGGTAATTAAGAATCAACCACATTGCTGGGGGTCTGGAGTCACATATAGGCCCACACCGGGTAAGGACTGCAGGTTTCCTTCCCTGAAGGACATTAGTGAACCAGAGGGGTTTTTACGACAATCCGGTACTTTCATGGCCATCATTACTGATACTAGTTTTCTTTTTCCAGATTTTATTTAATTCATTGAATTTAAATTCACCAGCTGCCATAGCAGGATTTGAACTCATGACTCCAGATTATTAGTCCCAGCCTCTAGATTACTAGTCCAGTAACGTAACCACTATGCTACCCGTACCCCCATGTTTCAATGAGATCACCTCTCATTCTTCTAAATTCCAGTGTGTATAGGCCCCTTCTACAGAATCTTTCCTCATAGGATAACCCTCTCATCCCAGGAATTAATCTGGTGAACCTTCGTTGCACCACCTCTAAGGCAAGTATATCATTCCTTAGATAAGGAGACCAAAACTGTACACAGTGCTCCAGGTGAGGTCTCACCAAAGCCCTGTACAATTGCAACAAGACATTATTACTCTTGTACTCCAACCCCCTTGCAATAAAGGCCAACAGACCATTTGCCTTCCTAACTGCTTGCTGTACCTGCATGTTAACTTTCCATGTTTCGTGTACAAGGACACCCAAATCCCTCTGAACACCAACATTTAATAGTTTCACACCATTTAAAAAATATTCTGTTTTTCTATTTTTCTTACCAAGATGAATAACCTCACATTTCCCACATTCTACTCCATCTGCCACCTTCTTGCCCACTCACTTAACCTGTCTATATCCCTATGCAGACTCTTTGTGTCCTCCCCACAGCTTACTTTCTCACCTAGCTTTGTATTGTCAGCAAACATTACACTCGGTCCCTTCATCTAAGTCATTAATATAGATTGTAAATAGCTGAGGCCCAAGCACCGATCCTTGCGGCACCCCACTAGTTACAACCCACCAACCCAAAAATGACCCGTTCATTCCTACTCTCTGTTTTCTGACTGTTAACCAATCCTCAATCCATGCTAATATATTACCCCCAATCCCATGAGCCCTAATCTTGTGTAACAATCTCTTGTGTGGCACCTTATCGAATGCCTTTTGAAAATCCAAATATACCACATCCACTGGTTGCCCCTTATCTACCCTGTTAATTACACCTTCAAAAAGCTCTAAGATTTGTCAAACATGATTTCCCTTTCATAAAACTGTGTTGACTCTGCCTAATCGTATTATGATTTTCCAAGTGCCCTGTTACTACGTCCTTAATAATAGATTCTGGCATTTTCCCGACGACTGATGTTAGGCTAACTGGCCTGTAGTTCCCTGTTTTCTCTCTCCCTTCTTTCTTGAATGGTGGGGTTACATTTGCTACTTTCCAATCCACAGCCTTGACCTTTCTCTTTGGACTTAGAAATTTAACCTTGCCTGAACCCTCCCTGCCGCTCTTATTTGTTTAAAGCCCTATCTACCGCCCTAGTTATTCGATTCTCCAGGACACTGTCCCACCCCGGTTTAAGTGGAGTCCATCCCAATGGAACAGCTCCCTCTTTCCCCAGTACTGGTGCCAGTGCCCCATGAATTGAAACCCCTGTCTCCCACACCAATCTTTGAGCCATGCATTTAACCATCTCATCTGTTTGACCCAATGCCAATTTGCGCGTGACTCAGGTAGTAATCCAGAGATTATTACCTTTGAGGTTCTGCTTATTAATTTGGACCTGAGCTCCTCAAACTCCCTCAGCAGAACCTCATTCTTAGTTCTACCCATGTCGTTGGCTCCTACCTGGACTACGACAACTGGATCCTCCCCCTCATGCTCCAAGTTCTTTTCCAGTCGTGAGGAGATATCCTTAACCCTGGCACCGGGCAGGCAACATAGCCTTCTGGACTCCGGACGTGGCTACAGAGAACAATATCTATCCCCCTGACTATTCTATCCCCTAACACTACCACATTCCTTTTTACTCCCCCTACTTGAATGGCCTCCTGTACCACGGTGCCGTGGTCAGTTTGCCCATCCTCCCTGCAGTCTTTGTTCTCATCCATACAAGTGGCAAGTACCTCGTACCTGTTGGACGGGGTCAAAGGCTGAGGCGTGTCTTCAGAATATTTGGGGCATGATTTTAAAAGGAAAGTGCGGGTGTGTCGGGGGCGGGGGGGGGGGGGGGGTGGGGGGCGGTAAAGAAAATCGGGATTTTTTTGGAGCAGGCAGGAATCCCGGCTCCAACATGCCGAAGAACGTGCATGACCCAGAGTCATCTGGGTGCCCGCGACGTTCCCAAACCTGGAAGTCCCGCCGGCTTTAATTGCCGGACCAGGGAAAAGAAACTAAATAAATTAAACACCACAGAAGGAAGTTAAAACACAAAATGAACCTACCTTTGCACCTTGCTCTAATGTCTTCCCCCCCCCCCAGTGCAGGATGACATCTATCTATCTATCTATCCCTCCCATTGCAGCTCCCAGAGAGGACATTAATCATCATGCAATCGTATCAGAAACATTAAGTTTTGTTCATGCGGGTTTTCCACATGCACCTTCACCCCCCGCCCTGCTGCCAACCCACCACCATTGTGAAATCAGCCTCCAAGTCTCTGAAGTGGGACTTGAACCCACAATCTTCTAACTCAGAGACAAGTGTGCTCCCAACTGAGCCACAGCTATCATGGGTAACACACAGGTCATTGTGTGATTTTTTTTTTTATTCGTTCACGGGATGTGGGCGTCGCTGGCAAGGCCGACATTTACACACAAGTGCCCACACAAATGCTTTTCCTTCCCACATTCTTGTCGCGGGTGACTGTTCTGGCGGTTGGTGCAGCACCTCTTTTGTTTAGGAAAATAAATCTTTTGTTGACGCTACTTACAAAAGAGCCAAAAACAAAAATAACTGCTTTATGTTCAAACCATTGCAGATGAAACACTCAACAAAACTCAGTTGGGTTAAATTAGGAATAACTGAGGGCTCAATCCCAGTACGCTAAGGAATTTCATATGAATGTGTGAAGCACTAACATTGCACAATCCACAATTGCATTTTAGTCCAGTGTCTGACATTTACTAAGATTTGTTGGTTCAACTTTCTATTATAGTGAGATTGAAGCCTTTTCATTTTACTTATAATCAGGAAGGTCATGAACTCTAACTCCATTGTTTAGAGTGTGTGTCTTGCTTCACACACAAGCCCATCCAAATTAGGGGCTTTCAGAAAACGTTCAGATGTCTACACAGCTGCTGAGTCCGGTTCATCATCACCCCTGTGCTCGCTGACCTACAATGGCTCCCGGTCCAACAACACCTTGATTCTAAAATTCTCATCCTTGTGTTCAAATTTCTCCATGGCCTCGCCCCTCCCTATCTCTGTAACCTCCTCCAGCCCTACAACCCCTCCTAGATCTCTGCGCTCCTAAAATTCTGGCCTCTTGCGCATCCCTGATTTCCATTGCTCCACCATTGGCGGCCGTGCCTTCAGCTGCCTAGGCCCTCAACTCTGGAATTCCCTCCATAAACCTCTCCGCCTCTCTACCTCTCTCTCCTCCTTTAATACGCTCCTTAAAACCTACCTCTTTGACCGAGCTTTTGGTCACCTGCCCTAATATCTACTTATGTGGCTGGTGTCAAATTTTATCTGATTACGCTCCTGAAGTGCCTTGGGATGTTTTACTGCGTTAAAAGGGACCTATATAAATGAAAGTTGATGTTGTGAGTGGACTCGATGTTCGACATGTCCAGCCAATGCAGAACAGCAGTCCACAAAGCCAATAGAATCCAGTATATAGCAAAAAAAACCTGTAATGATCAGACTGGACAGACCATACCTTGAGCATTGTGTCCAGTCCTGGTCCTCGAGACATGAGGGAGACATTCAAGCATTGGAGGCAGAGCAGAGAACATTGATCCCCAATCTCAAAGGTCTCAGTTATGAGGTAAGACTGAAGAATCTTGGGCTTTTCAACTTTTGCAGTACTCCCACCCCTCGCCATCTTGACTTACCCGAGAACAGGCACAGGAGGCGGTGGGGGGCGGGGGGCGTAATTTGTATTGGAAAGTCGCTGCCCAATGATGTCGTTACAATTTCCGGATTGCCCTGACAGCATGGCGGGAGTCACGGAGTGGCCAGAAACGGCCAAGGTAAGTTTAAAAATGTAACTTTTCTGTGGAGTCGTTCTGAACCAGGGAGGAGCCAGGGTGCTCCCCCAGGCTCTGCAAGGAGTCTTTGGACCATGCCGCTCCCTCTCAACGGCGACATTGACATCCCCTTCCCAGCGCTAACTTTGTGCTGGGGACCATTGCTTTGGATCCCAGCTTCCTCGACCCCCAGACCCGGTTGTTGGTCCCACCCGCCAGCCCTGACATCGCTCCCGCGGGGTTCTGGCCGGAGACTGTCTTCCTTTATCCAAATGACCCGCCCCCGGTTAAAATTCGTGGAGAAACCATCAACAGCTTGCATTTACATTGCACTTTAACGCAGTAAAACATCCCAAGACAAAATCTTTCACCGAGCCACATAAGGAGATATTAGGACAGGTGACCAAAAGCTTGGTCAAAGAGTAGGTTTTAAGGAGCGTCTTAAATGAGGAGAGAGAGGTAGAGAGGCGGAGAGGTTCAGGGCCTAGGCAGCTGAATGCACGGCCGCCAGCGGTGGAGCAATGAAAATCGTGGATGCGCAAGAGACCAGAATTGAAGAGATCTCGGAGGGTTGTAGGGATAGAGGGAGTTACGGGATAGGGAGAGGCGAGGCCACGGAGAGATCTGAAAACAAGGACAAGAATTACCAACATCAACTAGGGGCTGTTGTATTTAGAAGACTTGATTAATTCCATTCAAACTCCCATGTCCAATGCATGGTTCAAGAATCATAGAAATTTACAGCACAGGAGACCATTCGGCCCATCCTGTCCATGCCGGCCGAGAAAGAGCTATCCAGCCTAATCCCACTTTCCAACTCTTGATGGATATGCACTTGAAGTGCTGTAACCTAAGTACTTTTTAAATGCGATGAGGGTTTCTGCCTCTACCACCCTTTCAGGCAGTGAGTTCCAGACCCCCACCACCCTTTGGGTGAAAACATTTCTCCTCAGCTCCCCTCTAATCCTTCTACCAATTACCTTAAATCTATCCCCCCTGGTCACTGACCCTCTGCTAAGGGGAATAGGTCCTCCCTATCCACTCTATCTAGTCCCGTCATAATTTTATATACCTCAATTAAATCTCCCTTCAGCCTCCTCGGTTCCAAAAAAAAACAACCCCAACCTATCCAATCTTTCCTCATTGCTAAAATTCTCCAGTCCTGGCAACATCCTCGTAAATCTCTTCTGTTCATATCTTTCCTGTAATGTGGTGACCAGAACTGTACTCAGTTAACTGTAAGAAACTAAAGAAGGTCAAAGGTCGATGCATGACGGAGGTTTGTCAGTCGGCCCGGAGATCCAGTGTCAGCACAGTGTGCAAACTGTCCGTTCGAGAGCCAAATACAAAGCTTGCATTATAAAATTACAGCTGAATTCTAAATCACAGCCGCAGTACTGAGGTAGCGTGCGGCTACAGTCAATCTCACTGCCGCCAGACATCTCCAACACTTGCAGCAGATGCCATACTTGTTTTTTCTGACCAACTCACAACAGTTTTCTCAAGGCTTCTTCTCCCCTTTGGCCCCTCGAAGCTGATGCTGCTCATAAGGAGGTTGGATAGGCTTCCTGTTCTTTAATCCTAGATCTAACAAGGCATCTCCTCCAGTGGCACCATCTTACTTAGTACCTCTTTGCAAATATCAGTAACGTATCCGACGCATTCACCCGATGATCAGGTGATGTCTCTACTTGATGGGCTGTTGCTAGAATCTGAGCGAGCGGTGCTGGAACGAACGCCCATTAAACAAGTCTAGTCCTATCTCCTCTTCCCCCCCCCCCCCCCCCAACCCTGCCCCACCAAACATTTTGAATATGAGGTTGATTCACATCCCCAATGAAGAGGAAGTCAGGCACCAAACAATTCTCGCTCCCTCTCCCAATGCCAGATTCTGTCCACAGATACCTCCCAAGTCTGCAGGTAACCCCTGCCAGTTCTCACTGGTACCGCTCCCGATATCAGTTTCCTGAAGCCAAATAGATTAAAAATACAACTTATTAAAAACATACTTCAAAGGACAGACTTCCTACTGACTTATGTGGGACTGTTTGCAGATGACAAGGTCATACTGCTGGCTAGGATTGGTGGAAAAACCATCATCAACAAGGCCCTGTTGTAATTAGCAGACTTCATAAGAACAGCTTTTTTTTCTGCAAGGCAGTAAACACAAGAACCTTTCTGTCCGTTAATGACTGTCCTGTGCTCTGTTGAAAGAAAAATGAGTTTCTCTCACACATGGGGAACCTCAGAAGGCAGCGCCCCGTGCAACATCTGGTGGCCAAACATCTGTCCACGTCGATCAGTCACTGCTCTCAGATTCAGCAATTTGCGACAAGACATTTTACCTCCCCCACAAAACCACCCACCCACCAACCAAGGAAGCAACTATAAACTTGTGATGAGTCGACACACACACTCCTCAGGGCTGTTCACACAGCAGCATCAGAACAGAGCCAGTCATTTGCCCTCCAGGGAATCATCGTGATCAGCACGAGGGGGATTGAATAGAGTCACTGCAGAAGATTAAAAGAAATCATTTTTGCCTGAAGTCAACTATGTTCTGCAACGCTGGCACTCAGAGGTCTTGTGATCGCCATCTCTGCTCTTTTTTGTTGATGTAATGCGAACACAAGATGAGAAGCAATTAATTGAGCCTCTTGCTCACGTCAGTAGGGCCTAACAATCCTGAGGAAAATCACGAGGAACATAGAAAGTGTAGTGGAAAGATGGAGAGGGAATATGAAAAAAGACTAGCAGATCACGTAAAAGGTATTGTTGGGGTTTTTACAAGCCTATGAACAGTAAAAGAATAGATAAAAAAGAGGGTATGACTGATTGGAGATTGAGGGGGGAATCTCTGCAGAGGGAGAAGTTGTGGCAAAGATATTAAATAAATATTTAGCATTTTTTTTATATAAGTGATGGTGGAAGTGAGGATGTAGGTGTACTGGAGGAGGAAGTGGAACAATTATCAAGAGATTACCAGAAAAGGAACTGGTTCTGAAAAAAATGATCAGAACTCAAGGTGAATGAGTCACTGGGCCCTGATGGCTGAACCCTGGGTTGTTGAAAGAAGTCCAAGAGGAGAAAGCACAGGCTCTGGGCACAACCTGTCAATCCGCCTTAAATGTACAAACTGAGCGATGGGACTAGAGAGAAGCCAATGTAACATCTTCTGTTCAAGAAGAGACAGAAGGATAAGCGGGCTAACAACAGGCCAGTTAGTCTGACGCGGTCACGGACAAAAATCCTAGAATCCATAATTAGAGTTTTAATTAGTCACTGAGAATCAAGGGAAGTCATTTTTGACAAATTAAATAGCTTTTTGAATTGCTGACTGATTGGATAGATGAAAGGAGTGCAGTAGATGTGTATATGGAGTTTCAGGAGGCATTCAGTAAAATATCTCTTGTTACAAAAGGCAGCATGGATGGAAAGCTGGTTGAAAATTGGGTGTTGCACGTTTTTTTTAAATTCATTCATGGGATGTGGGCGTCGCTGGCAAGGCCAGCATTTATTACCCATCCCTAATTGCCCTTGAGAAGGTTGTGAGTCGCCGCCTTGAACCACTGCAGTCCATGCAGCTTTCTGTAGTAGGATTGTACAACTGAGTGGCTTGTTAGACCATTTCAGAGGGCAGTTAAGAATCAACCACATTGCTGTGGGTCTGGAGTCACATATAGGCCGGATTGGGTAAAGACGGCAGGTTTCCTTCCCTAAAGGACATTAGTGAACCAGATGGGTTTTACGACAATCCAGTAGTTTCACGGTCACCATTACTGATACTAGCTTTTTATTCCAGATTTTTTAAAACATTTAATTAACTGAATTTAAATTGCCCAGCTGCTGTGGCAGGATTTGAACTGATATCTCCAGATTAATAGTCCAGAACCTCTGGATTATTAGCCCAGTGACATAACCACTATGCTACCATATCCTATTGGGGAAGGGCTAGACGTGGTGTACTCCAGGAGTCAGGATCGGGTCCACTTTTGCTCTTGGTCTATATAGATGATTTGGTCTTGGGTATAGGGAGCACAATCTCAAAATTTGCTGACAGTACAAAAGTAGGAGGCTTGATTACAAAAGAATTAAGGAAGACATAACTCAGTGGACAGACAGGTGGGAGATGTAGTTTGATGTGGAGGAGTGTGAGGTGATACATTTTGGGAGAAAAAACAAGGAATGGGAGAATAGATTTAACGAGAAGACACTGAAGGGTATGGATGAACAGAGAGACAATGGGTTCAAATATATAATGTCCTGGAAATTTGAGTGCAGGTAAAGCCTTAAAAATTACCAGCAGCATATAGTATGGGTTTTATAAATGGCGGCATAGAGTGCAGGAGCAAAGAATAATAATTTTATACAAAATTTTGGTTAGGCCACAGTTGAAGTACTGAGAGAGTTCTGGGCACCCTATTATAGAAAGGATATTAAAGCCACTGAGAACGTACAGCGCTGATTCACCAGGGTGACGTCAGGGCTGGAAAACTATAGTTATGAGGAGATACTCGAGATACTGGGACTATTTCCAATGGCACAAAGAAGGCCAAGAGGAGATTTAAGAGAGATTTTTTAAATTATAAAGAGTTTTGATAGAGGTAATACGTAAAGACTATTTCCTCTGACCCAGGTCAATTTCAAATTATTATCAAGAGTGAGAAAAGAATTTTTGAGAAAGAGAATTTGTGGAATACTTTGCCCCAGGGAGTGGCTGAGACAGAAACCATTGCATCTTTTAGGGGAAATTGGGGAAATATTTGAAACAGAGAAAGATACAGGGCTATGGGGAATAGTGGGGTAATGGGGTTAATTTTCACTTATTCGAGCAAAGAGTAGGGACAGACATGATGGACCGAATGACCTCCTCTTGGGCTGTAAACTTCAATGGTTCTAAGGTGAACATAACTTAGAGTCAAGGATTTCAATCAGAACTTTCAGAAAGGGGGGCCAGAGCCCTCAGAAAGGAGGAATCTTGGAGAGACTGGAAGTCTGCATCACCCATGTGCAACATAGCATTGTGAAAGTCTACAAAAAACTGTTTCATCCAAAGTCCTGTCAGTTATTAAAGCATGTAAGCAGTACACTCTTAACATCACACTTTAACCTCTTCTGAACGGATTTTATCTTTATTGTTTTTAAGTATTGTATTCACAGTTTATTGCTATGTCTGACTTTTTCTATTTATTATTGCACTTGTAAATAAATCTGACTGATAGTTCTAACCTGAACACATTGGTCTGCCAGTATGGTATTTTCCACCTTTCAAATGAGGCAGGAGAATAGAGTGGTCATCTTAAGTTAAGTCAATACCACAATTAGAGGGTAATTGTTAATCTTGGACATACCATTTCAGACACAGCACAAATAAGGGTTTTAGGTTTTGACTCATAGGTTACTCAATCTACTTTTTGCCATTAACACAAAACAAAAATGTTGGGAGAAAGCCTGAACTGTAACTCTCTAGTACCTCAATCAAGTAGAGAAAAAAACTTGTATTTATTTAGCACCTTTCATGTCCTCAGGAAGTCTTAAAAGAGCTCTGTAGCTGTTAAATTACTTTTCAACTGCAGTCACTGCTAGTTTGCAAAGAAACACGGCAGCCAATTTACACACTGCAAGGTCCCTCAAACAGCAATGAATGAGTAGTCGATCTGCTTTTGGTGGTGTTCGTTGAGGGAGGGATGCTGGCTGGAACACCAAGGGAACTCCCTCCTCTTTTACATCCACCTGAACAGGCAGACGGGGCCTCGGTTTAAAGTCTCATCCAAAAGACAGCACCTCCGACAGAGCAGCACTCCCTCAGTGCTGCATGGGAGTGTCAGCCTAGAGCGTGTGCTCAAATCCTGGAGTGGGGTTTGAACCCACGACCCTCAAACTCAGAGGCATAAGTGCTACCGACTGAGCCAAGCCGACACTTAATAAACATAGCAGAAGTATGGGGCCATATCTCTCACCTACACTCTCCAAAAGGTACAAAGAAGAACTGAAAGAAAAGGTTTAAAAAATAAAATATAGTTGAAACATTCTCACACAAACGAACCAAGTTGCTTAGGTGGTGAACAGGCAGACGGGGCAAGACCTCAGTTTAATGTCTCATCTAAAGTCGACACCGAACCCTCAGTACTACACTGAAGTGTTAACTTGAGGTAATTATTCATAGTCAAAGAACACTAAGTGCCCACTGACTGAACTGGTTAGAGTCCAGTCAATTCTCTGTTGGACAATATTTCCAGTTACAGCAGGGTCAAGACCATCCTTTGCAGCTGAACCCAGTTAGTGGCAAACAGTTCAGAATTCAAGCAAGACTAGTCAAGCACAGATCATTAATAAATGGGAAAAAAAACAAACACAACTTCTATAAAAGGTACAAAGAACCAGAATATAACTAATGGAAAATGACCATCGGTTGAAAGCATATTTATTCAGGTCTTTCACCTTGACTAAACATTTGAAAGCAATCACAGTTGAAGGAACAATTCCATTTACAGAACTGTTTTAATTGGGATCTGTAAACAATGGCTACACTTCAAAAAGTACTTCATTGGCTGTAAAGCGCTTTGGGACATCCTGAGGTCATGAAAGGCGCTACATAAATGCAAGTTACATCAAAACTACAGCACAGAAATCGGCCATTCGGCCCAACTGGTCCATGCCGGAATTTATGCTCCACACGAGTCACCTCCTTCCTTCATCTAACCCTATCAGCATACCCTTCTATTCCTTTCTCCCTCATGTGTTTATCGAGCTTCCCCTTAATTGCACCTATGCTATTCACCTCAACTACTCCTTGTGGTAGCGAGTTCCACATTCTAAACACTCTCTGGATAAAGAGGTTTCTCCTGAATTCCCTATTGGGTTTATTGGCGACTATTTTATATTTATGATCTCTAGTTTTGGACTCCCTCACAAGTGGAAACATTTTCTCTACATGTACCCTATCAAAACCTTTCATTATCTTAAAGATCTCTATCAGGTCACTCAAAAAAAAGAGCACCCGCCTGTTCAGCCTTTCCTGATAAGGATATCCTCTCAGTTCTGGTATCATCCTTGTGAATCTTTTTTGCACCCTCTCCAATGCCTCTATATCCTTTCTAGAATGCAAGACCAGAACTGTGCACAATACTCCAAGTGTGGTCTAACCAAGATTCTATGCAAGTTTAACATAACTTCTTTGCTTTTCAATTCTGTCCCTCTAGAAATGAACCCTAGTGCTTGATTTGCCTTTTTTATGGCCTTATTAATCTGCATCGCTACTTTTTGTGATTTGTGTAGCTGTACCCCAGATCCCTGTGCTCCTCTATCCTATTTAGGCTCTTATTATCCAAGTTTATTAACGTCCTCTTGTACTTTGAAGCATTCTTCTTTTGTATTAACTACACCCCCCCCAATTTGGTATCATCCGCAAATTTTGAAATTGTACTTCCAATTCCCGAATCATAACATTACATGTCATAGTGAAACACATCCAGTTTCATATAATCATCTTTCTCACATCTGGTTAGGACATATCACGGTGAAGCACATCCTTCCTGTTTCATACGAATATCTTTCAAGCTGCTTTGTGTACACATTCTCATATCTGGTTAGGCCTCAGCTGGAGTATTGTGTCCAATTCTGGGCACCACACTTTAGGAAGGATGTCAAGGCCTTAGACAGGATGCAGAGGAGGTTTACTAGAATGGTGCCAGTGATGAGAGACTTATGTGGAGAGACTGGAGAAAGCTGGAGTTGTTCTCCTTGGGGCAGAAAAGGTTAAGAGGAGATTTTGATAGAGGTGTTCAAAATCATGAACTGTTTTGATAGTTTCTCCTTATTTACCCTGTTTCCAGTGGCAGAAGGGTCGGTAACCAGAGGACACAGATTTAAGGCAATCGGCAAAAGAACCAGTGGCAACATGAGGAAAACATTTTTACGCAGCGAGTTGTTATGATCTGGAATGCGCTGCCTGAAAGGGTGGTGGAAGCAGATTCAATAGTAACTTTCAAAAGGAAATTGGATAACTACTTGAAAGGAAAAAACATTGCAGGGGAATGGGACTAATTAGATAGTTCTACCAAAGAGCCAGCAGAGGCACGATGGGCAGAATGGTGCTGTATCATTCCATGATTCTATCTGGGGTTTTTTGCCAAGTTAATTCTCCATCCCACTCCCACCTCTCAGTCCTTGGCCTTCTACACTGTCCCAATGAAGCTCCAGGAACAGCACCTCATCTTTCTGTTAGGCACGTTACAGCCTTCCAGCCTTAACACTGATTTGAATAACTTTAGATCTTAACTACCGCTCCCATTTTCTCTCAGACAGCAGGTGCTGGTAATGGAGGACGGCTGCACCAGAGCCACTGGGAATGGAGGAGGCGTGAGCTCGTACTTGGGATGTGGATCCCCTATCGGTGCATGGCCAAAGGGGTGGTCTGTACCCCTGGGGTCTACCTGCCTTTCTCCGCCACATTCTCTGGCCATGGAAGTCTTCTCTTTGCCAGATTTTCTATGCTTCCCCCCAACCCTCTGCTATTCTGTTGTAACCATTTACACCTCCTCTGGACCCATCTTTTGTTTCTATACTTGTCTCATTATCACCTGTTTGTTCTTTCCCTGCCCCCGCCCACCTTTCCCCAGCTCTGTATTTGCTTAAAGGCTGTTCATCTCTAACATCTTCCAGTTCTGATGAAAGGTCATTGACCTGAATCTCTGTTTCTCTCTCCACAGATGCTGCCTGACCTGATGAGTGTTCCCGACACTTTTTGTTTTCGTTGTAGTTTTTCTTTTGGCGGTCAGGAATGGAATCTGTTCACTGCGGCCTCTGAATCTAATTCAGATTCAATGTACAAATTGAGCTTTACGACTTTTGGGGCAATGTCCCAGCATGCATTCACTCCTCATTCCTGTTTGAGCTTCTCTTAAAACGCCTTAAAGATAAGGCTGTCACATGAGGGTCTGAGTTAGGAAGTTGGGTGACTCTGGTTATGGAGACAGGGTCACTGAGATGTGCCTAGTGAGGAGCATCCTTAATTTGAACTTTCCACTTGCCGAGGGGCCATGCAGCATGGATGGGACAGGGTGCTTTATGAAGTCTGTCCACCCTATGGAGATTGGGGTACATGGGGGTTCCCATCACAGAGCAAGGACCACCCAAGGGGGGTACGCTTGAGGCTGCTCAAGGAATACTGAGCTTGGGGAATGGTTGACTGCACTTTGCCGTACGGGAGAAGGAAAGCCTTTTGGGCGCACAGACTCCAAGAAGATGGTCACCTCACAGGGCAGGGCAAGACCAAAAGGCCCAGAAAATGAAGCACAGGGGAAGGATTAAGCGACCTGAGGAAGAGACGGGAATGGCCAGTGCCGTAAACCCTTGGCAGTCTGTTCTAGTCCAAGCAGAATTCAGTGCGTGATACCTATGAGGTAGACAATGATCGCGATGCAGCTGTTTCCTATGCTGGCAAGCTTGGGAAGAAAAAGACTTGAAAGACTTGCACTTCTATATCGCCTTTCACGGCCACGGGACAACCCAAATCGTTTTACACTTCAAAAGTACTCAATTGGCTGTAGTCACTGTTGTAATGTAGGAAATGCGGCAGCCAATTTGCACACAGCAAGGTCCCGAAAACAGGAATAAGATAATGACCAGATAATGTTTTGGTGATGTTGGTTGAGGGAAAATATTGCCCAGGACACCGAGGAGAACCCCCCTGCTCTTCTTCGAATAGTGTCATAGGATCTTTTACGTCCACCTGAGAGGGCAGACAGGACCTCGGTTTAACACCCCATCCAAAAGACGGCACCTCCGACAGTGCAGCACTCCCTCAGTACTGCACTGGAGTGTCAGCCTAGATTTTGCGCTCAAGCCTCTGGAGTGGGGCTCGAACCCATGATCTTGTGACTCAGAACTACCAACAGAGCCATGGCTGACACAAGGCTCCATTTTCAAATGGCAAATTACAATTAGCGCAGAATAGCGATTCATGGGAGGAGCTTTAACTCAGTAAAAACATTAATAATACGTTGGGAAGGAGGGGAGGCACTGGTATGCGGGAGTGGGGGGGGAAGGTACAGGTAAGCGGTGGGGGGGAGGGTACTGGTAAGCGGGGGGGACGGGGTACTGGTAAGCGGTGGGGGGGAGGGTACTGGTAAGCGGGGGGAGGGTACTGGTAAGCGGGGGGGGGTACTGGTAAGTGGGGGGAGGGGAGGGTTCTGGTAAGCGGGGGGGGGGCTCTGGTAAGCGGGGGGGAGGGTACTGGTAAACGGGGGGGGAGGGTACTGGTAAACGGGGGGGGAGGGTACTGGTAAACGGGGGGGGAGGGTACTGGTAAACGGGGGGGGGAGGGTACTGGTAAACGGGGGGGGAGGGTACTGGTAAACGGGGGGGGGGAGGGTACTGGTAAACAGGGGGGGGGGGAGGGTACTGGTAAACGGGGGGGGGAGGGGTACTGGTAAACAGGGGGGGAGGGTACTGGTAAACAGGGGGGGAGGGTACTGGTAAACAGGGGGGGAGGGTACTGGTAAACAGGGGGGGGGGAGGGTACTGATAAACAGGGGTGGGGAGGGTACTGGTAAACAGGGGGGGAGGGTACTGGTAAACGGGGGTGGGGTGGGGGAGGTACTGATAAGCAGAGTGCCAGCAGCAAACAAAATGCATCAAACAAGAACTCGGACTCCGTGTTACACAGTCAAAGGGTTTATGAACAAATTACTGCACAATCGTGGGCTAGAAGGGAGCAGGAGGCGCAGAGGAAAGGAAAAAGGGAGAGAGGCAGACAGAAAGCGAGGCACTATTAGAGACAGCAGGAATGCAAGGTTTAAAACAGATTAAATACAACAAGCTGCACAGAATAAACAAACAGAAAATAAAAGACCAAAATAAAACCAGTGAGATAAAAAGGTAAACCATTAAATCGGGGAAATCGGAAGTAAAGAGAAAATAAGTGCTAAATGCCAAACCGCTGAGAGAGAAATAATCGGCTGACTGGTAGAGATCTGACTAAAAATTCTGAGTTCTGATGAAAGGCTCCACCCAAAACTTAAACTGTCTTTCCTTCTTGGTGGCAGAGGCAGGCCGCTTCCTCCCGCCCGCCGGGGGGGAAGATCTCTGTCCTCCCCCTCCTCCTCACCCCATCCAATGATACCTGGAGTGAGGCATCATTAAACCTGGGAGCAGCCTTCCCCCTGGGCTGCTTCATGCTGTAATTTTTCCTATTTTTTGCAGCATCAGTCAGTGGAGGACTGCCCCTTTAAATAAGGCTCCTCCAGCTGACAGACCTTGCTGCGCATGCGCAGACCGCCCGCCGCGCAGCTCAGCAGTGGGGAACCCAGAAGCACAGGTAAGTGGATCCAATTAGCCTGCGATTCCGTGTGATTTCACCGGGCACGTTACCCACGCACCCAGTCGACCCCCCGCTGAGAACCCACCGCCCTGTTAATATCGAGCCCCTTGCAAAGAGCGCAAGAGAGGTCGGGCCAAAGGGCAGCGCCAACGAGAGGTCGGGCCAAAGGGCGCGAGAGAGGTCGGGCCAAAGGGCGCGAGAGAGGTCGGCCAAAGGGCGTGAGAGAGGTCGGGGAAAGGGAGAAGGGAGAAAGAGAGGAGGGGGAAAGAGGGAGAGAGAGAGAGGAGGGGGAAAGAGAGAAAGAGAGAGAGGAGGGGAAGAGAGAGAGAGAGGAGGGGAAGAGAGAGAAAATAGAGAGAGAGAGGGAGGAGGGGGAAGAGAGAAGGAGGAGGGGAAGAGAGAGAGAGAGAGAGAGAGGAGGGGGAAGAGAGAGAGAGAGAGAGAGAGACAGAGACAGAGAGAGAGGGGAGAGAAAGGAGGGGGAAAGAGAGAGAGAGAAAGGAGGGGGAAAGAGAAAGAGAGAAAGGAGGGGGAAGAGAGAGGGAGATGGAAAGTAAGCAGAGGGGGAACAAGTGAGAGAGAAGAAGGAACGAGAGAGAAAAGAGGGATAGAAAGGAGGAAGAAAAATAGAGGAAATAAACTGGAGAAAGGATAGACTCGGGGAGGATTATTTTAAGAAGAGGTCTCAGCATTAAAAGAGTGCCAGTCTGATGCCTGGTTAATTGGGGCCGCAGTTTGTCCTCTGCGATCAGTAACGTAGAGAGAGTGGAGGGAAGAGAGAGAGAGAGAGTGGAGGGAAGAAAGAGAGAGAGAGAGTGGAGGGAAGAAAGAGAGAGAGAATGTGGAGGGAAGAAAGAGAGAGAGAGAGAGAGAGTGTGGAGGGAAGAGAGAGAGAGAGTGTGGAGGAAGAGAGAGAGAGAATGTGGAGGGAAGAGAGAGAGAGAATGTGGAGGGAAGAGAGAGAGAGAGTGTGGAGGAAGAGAGAGTGTGGAGGGAAGAGAGAGAGAGAGTGTGGAGGAAGAGAGAGAGAGTGTGGAGGGAAGAGAGAGAGAGTGTGGAGGGAAGAGAGAGTGTGTGGAGGGAAGAGAGAGAGAGAGAGAGAGAGAGTGTGAGGAGAGAGAGAGAGAAGGGGAGAGAGTGAGAAAAGGGAAGAGAGAGAGAAGGGAAGAGAGAGAGAGTGTGGAGGGGGAAGAGAGAGAGAGTGTGGAGGGAAGAGAGAGAGAGTGTGGAGGGAAGAGTGAGAGAGTGTGGAGGGAAGAGAGAGAGAGTGTGGAGGGAAGAGAGAGAGAGTGTGGAGGGAAGAGAGAGAGAGTGTGGAGGGAAGAGAGAGAGAGTGTGGAGGGAAGAGAGTGAGAGAGTGTGTGGAGGGAGAGAGGGAGAGGAGAGGGATGAGAGGAGGAAGAGTGAGAGAGTGTGGAGGGAAGAGAGAGGAGAGAGAGAGAGAGTGGTGGGAAGAGAGAGAGAGTGTGGGGAGAGAGAGAGAAGGGAGAGAGAGAGAAGGGAAGAGAGAGAGAGGGAGAGGAGAGAGAGAGAGAGAGTGGAGGGAAGAGAGAGTGAGAGGGGAGGGAAGAGAGAGAGAGAGAGGGAGGGTGAGAAGAGAGAGAGAGAGTGGAGGATGAGAGAGAGAGAGAGGGAGGGAAGGAGAGAGAGAGAGAGAGGAGGGGGATGTAGTTTGAGAGAGAGAGGGGGAGGGGGATTAGAGAGTGAGAGGAGGAGGGGGATTAGAGTGAGTGAGGGTGGTGGGGGATTAGAGAGAGAGGGGGATGGGGATTAGAGAGAGAGAGAGAAAGGAGGGGGAAAAGTGAGAGAGAAAGGAGGGGGAAAAGAGAGAGAGAAAGGAGGGGGAAAAGAGAGAGAGAAAGGAGGGGGAAAAGAGAGAGAGAGAAGGGAGGGGGAAAAGAGAGAGAGAAAGGAGGGGGGAAAAGAGAGAGAGAAAGGTGTGGGGGAAAGAGAGAGATGAGAGAGAGAAAGGAGGGGAAAGAGAGAGAGAGAGAAGGAGGGGGTTGGGTTGTGTGTTGAAAGGAGGGGGGGAAAGAGAGTGAGAGAGAGAAAGGAGGGGGAAAGAGAGAGAGGAGTTGTGGAATGAGTGAGAGAGAAAGGAGGGGAAAGAGAGAGAGAGAGGAAAGGGAGGGGGAAGAAGAGAGAGAGAAAGGAGGGGGAAAGAGAGAGAGAGAGAAAGGAGGGGAAAGAGAGAGAAAGGTGGGGAAGAGAGAGAAGAGAAGGAGGGGGAAAGAGGAGAAAGGAGGGGAAAGAGAGAGGGGAGAAGGAGGGGGAAAGAGAGAGGGAGAAAGGAGGGGGAAAGAGAGAGGGGAAGAGAGGGAAATGGAAAGTAAGCAGAGGGGGAACAAGTGAGAGAGAGGAGAAGGAACGAGAGAGAAAAGAGGGGAAAAAAGGAGGAAGAAAAATAGAGGAAATAAACTGGAGAAAGGATAGACTCGGGAGGATTATTTAAGAAGAGTCTCAGCCATTAAAAGAGTGCCAGTCTAATGCCTGGTTAATTGGGCACGCAGTTTGTCCTCTGCGATCAGTAAACGTAGAGAGAGTGGAGGGAGAGAGAGGGAGAGAGAGAGTGGAGGAGAGAGAGAGAGAAGGGGAGAGGGGGAGAGAGAGAGAAAAGGGAGAGGCGGGAGAGAGAGTGGAGGAGAGAGAGAGAGAAGGGAGAGGTGGGAGAGAGAGAGAGAAGGGAGAGGGGGAGAGAGAGAGAGAACGGAGAGGGGGAGAGAGAGAGAGAAGGGAGAGGGGGAGAGAGAGAGAGAGAAGGGAGAGGGGGAGGGGGAGAGAGAGAGAGGGAGGGGGAGAGAGAGAGTGTGGGGAGAGAGAGAGAGTGTGGAGAGAGAGAGTGTGGAGGGAAAGAGAGAGAGTGGAGGGAAAGAGAGAGAGTGGAGGGAGAGAGAGAGTGGAGGGAGAGTGTGAAGGGAGAGTGGAGGGGAGTGAGTGTGAAGGGAGAGTGGGGGAGGGAGAGAGTGTGAAGGGAGAGTGGAGGGAGAGAGTGTGGAGGGAGGGAGAGTGGAGGAAGAGAGTGTGAAGGGAGAGAGTGTGAAGGGAGAGAGTGTGAAGGGAGAGAGTGTGAAGGGAGAGAGTGTGAAGGGAGAGAGTGTGAAGGGAGAGAGTGTGAAGGGAGAGTTGGAGGGAAAGAAAGAGAGAAAGTGGAGGGAGAGAGGAGGAGGAAAGAGAGAGAAAAGAGGGAAAGAAATAAAAGGGGAAAGGAGGAAACAGAGAGAATGGAAGAGAGCAAAAGACAGAGAAAGGGGAAAGTGTGAAGGAGAGAGGAGGGAAAGAGAGAGAGAGAGAGGAAGAAAAAGGAAATAAACTAGCGAAAGGACAGACTCGGGAGATTATTTTAAAAGAAGTCTCAGCATTAAGAGAGTGCCAGTCTGATGCCTGGTAATCGGGCCTCACAGCTCGTCCTCTGCGACCAGTAAACAGACTCAGGACTCAGGAAGCTTGCTACACTACTCCCACACCGTGTCACCAAAAACTAATTAAGGTAGATCGCAATCTAAAATTTAATAAAACCTTCAGCCAGCTTGACAGTAGTTTATGGAGAACGGAAAATTATATTACAAAATAGATCACTGAAATAACTGACAAAGCCTACCAGACCCAGGCTGGACATTCCATCGCCACAGTTTAGAATGTGATTTTAAATAGAAACTTCAAGCTCATGGACAAAAGAGATAAAGAAAGGAAAGGGAGGAGCGAGATAGAACGTTGAGGCAGTCGGGCACCGATTGTCCGACCAGCTGATAAAATTGGGGACCAACAAATGAGATATGGGACCAGTACAGAGAGAAACCCAGCTCAGTTTCTCAGGTGTCACCCCAGAACAGCACAGGTGAGACCTGCGAAGACAGGGCAGCTCCAGCAACATCATAATATTATAGAAGGAGAATTAGAAAGAAACGCAGCACCTTTATAATATATATATTACAGGTATAATTAAATAACAAGGAAATTAAACAGGAATGTAATGCTTTTCCTACACTACAAGTGACTACACTTCAAAAGTACTTCATTGGTTGTAAAGCGCTTTGGGACATCCTGAGGTCGTTAAAAGCCCAATAGAAATGCAAGTCTCTCTTTCTTTTAGAGCCTGTCTTAAAGGCAGCTCAGACATTTTATCTTTTAACCACCAGCAGATCCAGGGAAATGACCATCTCTCTGGTCCATCCAATTTCTGAGGTTATTCGCTCACACAATGAGGCACTGATAAGGCAGTAATGAAGCTACTGGCTTGTCAGGAGTGGGCTATATTATTATAACATTAATCCTAAACTACTGTTTCACAGAGTTTCTTCAACTCAGCAACTTTTCTCCGCCCTCTCAAAAAAAACTCTGCTTTTTATGTCTCTCTGCTTCCTCACTACTGGGAGAGAAAGATCACCACACACCTCCACTTTTTGCCACCTTAGCCAATGAAATGCCTCCACTATCCTCGATCTGGAACTCGTTATCTGATGGCTGTTTCACAGGGAACCCATGTATGATGGCACGTCCCTAAAAGGGGGAACTATTCTGGTGATACACCCACCAGTTGTGCTCCTGCATTCAATTGTTACTTTAAATTAAAATAAATGGAAAGCGGATCGATTATCGTCGCCTTACACTATTCCACATATTCTCTTCAATTTTAAATAATTCAAACCTTTCCCTTCCCTCTTCCACTTGGCTCCCATTGGGAGCTACGTCCAAAAATGTTAAGTTTTCTTCAGCTTTCCAGCCAGTAAAAAGCCCCAAGTGTTAAGACTGGCTGGGATGAGCGAAGACACATCAGAACAGGAAGGAGCTCGGTCAACCGAGCAAATGCATGATGGGAAAAAGGGACGTACAAAGACAAAGGCCAGGGAGCCGCAGTTTAGCGACAGAGGGCCGGAGGAGCGGGAGTTGGGAGTTTGAGGATGAATTAGTAAGGAAGCTGGGGGAAGAGTTTTTTCCCCCCCTATAAGCAGGTAGTGAGGGTAACGGGGCTGTGGGAGGGTAGGGAGCATGAGTGTTAAAAGAGGAGCCAAGTTTCAGGCCATAGCTGACCCTTTGGTCACTGGACATTGTTAATTGTATGATTTAGTGCTAAGTGTGCCAAGGCCAGCTCAGGTGAGTGTGCCAAGGCCAGCTCAGGTGAGTGTGCCAAGGCCAGCTCAGGTGAGTGTGCCAAGGCCAGCTCAGGTGAGTGTGCCAAGGCCAGCTCAGGTAAGTGTGCCAAGGCCAGCTCAGGTAAGTGTTCCAAGGCCAGCTCAGGTAAGTGTGCCAAGGCCAGCTCAGGTGAGTGTGCCAAGGCCAGCTCAGGTGAGTGTGCCAAGGCCAGCTCAGGTGAGTGTGCCAAGGCCAGCTCAGGTAAGTGTGCCAAGGCCAGCTCAGGTAAGTGTGCCAAGGCCAGCTAACAATGGTTGGTGGCATCTTTTTTTTATTCGTTCATGGGATGTGGGCGTCGCTGGCGAGGCCAGCATTTATTGCCCATCCCTAATTGCCCTTGAGAAGGTGGTGGTGAGCCGCCTTCTTGAACCGCTGCTCCGTGTGGTGACGGTTCTCCCACAGTGCTGTTAGGAAGGGAGTTTCAGGATTTTGGCCCAGCGACGATGAAGGAACGGCGATATATTTCCAAGTCGGGATGGTGTGTGACTTGGAGGGGAACGTGCAAGTGGTGGTGTTCCCATGTGCCTGCTGCTCTTGTCCTTCTAGTTGGTAGAGGTCGCGGGTTTGGGAGGTGCTGTTGAAGAAGTCTTGGCGAGTTGCTGCAGTGCATCCTGTGGATGGTACACACTGCAGCCACAGTGCGCCGGTGGTGAAGGGAGTGAATGTTTAGGGTGGTGAATGGGGTGCCAATCAAGTGGGCTGCTTTGTCCTGGATGGTGTTGAGCTTCTTGAGTGTTGTTAGAGTTGCACTCATCCAGGCAAGTGGAGAGTATTCCATCACACACCTGACTGCATAATGCTGCATAATGGTTGCAGGTGACTTAGCAGGTGGTATGGCTCTGCATCCGACTCTATGAACACTGTGAAGAGTTCCCAAGGATCTTTGCCAGGTAAGTGTGCCAAGGCCAGCTAATAATGGTTGGTGGCATCTTGGCACGTGTAGTCAATCAAGGGACGTTGATTGTTGGTTACCCTGGTATGCCTTCTTTCACACAGTCCCACGAACGTATGGCATACTCTGATTGGGGGGGCATCCGAGGAAGCATACAACATTATGGCCAGTCAGCCAATAACATATCTCAGCTGCGCCAGCAGGTCTGCTGGCCAAGCTTCCTTTGGGATTGCACCAATTGTCTGCCCATCTCTGTCAGTAGATGGGTTCAAAACACCTCCCTTGCAGTCTGACCTGCCTGGCCTCCTTCCATGGTCCTCTTCTTCCAAATACCTCAGATGGTGCGGGGGAATTCCCATTGGGAAACCCAATGGTGCCAGTAATGCAGGCAGGGAAAAGAAATAGAACAATTGGCTCAAAGGTTCATGCGAACCCAAGTGCCAGTAGAGTAAAGGCCAAAAACAATTAAGAAAAACAGTCGAGGAAGCTACTGAGTAACTTCAGAGGGCAATTAAGAGTCAACCACGTTGGTGTGGGACTGGAGTCACATACAGGCCAGACCGAGTAAGGACGGCAGGTTTCCTTCCCTAGTGAACCAGTTGGGTTTTTACAACAATCTGACCGCTTCATGGTCACTTTTACTGATGCCAGCTTTTGATTTCCAGAATAATTTTTTTTTCAAAAATTTAATTCAAATTCTCCAACTGCCATGGTGGGATTTGAACTCACGTTCGCTGGATCATTAGTCCTAAAAAATGAGGCCTTCTTGAGCGGTCAGCTTTGAAGGGCTTACGTCAACTTTTCTGAAGCTGTTGGTTAGCTTTTGCTCGTTTTCTAGGCTGGCATGGACGGGTGCTGAGAAGGGCCACTTAACACCGATCGCTAGTGCAACAGGATTGAGTAATGAGGAAAGGTTAGAAAAACCTGGACTCTTCAGCGGTGAAAGGAGACGAATGAGAAGGGAGCTTGTGGAGATATATCTAGGAACATAGGAACAAGAGTAGGCCATTCAGCCTCTCGAGCCTGTTCCGCTATTCAATTAGAATAGAATTAGAAGGCTAATTAGAATTTAATTAGAAGGCTAATCTGTATCTAGACTCCATCTACCCGCCTTGCGAAATGGAACGCGTTTGGTGGCTGTCTCAATCCAGTTCCTAGTGGTTGGTCACTAACCTGCAACACAAAAACTGCCCCAATTCAGTAGATCCCCATGTCCTTTGCTGCAGGTGTTCACTCGTGCTGGTTTACCGTCCCGAAGGGCATCGTCAGCTCTCTGGCCCTCTTGTCCAGGAGATCAATCTTAGTGCGAGTTTGGATAGTGAAAACCCATCTCCTTCCTCTTGTGGGGTGTTGCTGCCCACAGCAGTTACCGGATGTCAGAACTTGCAGTTGGTTGGTTCGGGGAAACCCCACCATTATAATCACCACCGTGTCCCTCACTGGTGTTTATCTGTCTGGGCACTCGTATTTCTTTGGTAGTATGACATGAGGCTAAAAGGTTGAAGGGTTAGGCTGGTAGGATTAGATGAAGAGGGGTGGAAGGAGGTTCACGAGGAGCAGGAACACCAGCTTAGACCTGTTGGGCCGAATGGCCTGTTTCTGGGCTGTACATTCTATGGAATACCCGCCTTGGTTCCATAACCCTTATTACCCTCGCCCAACAAAAACATAATCTACATAATATATTAAAGATCTTACATCGCCATGCACTTCCCGTGTCAAGTTATTCTATTATAAATTCCTTTGTCCATGTCTATAATGGAAACTATAATTAGCCTCGTGTCACACTACCAAAGAAATATGAGTGCCCAGACAGAAAAACACCAGCGAGGGACATGTTGGTGGTTATAATGATGGGGTTCCCCGAACCTGCCAACTGCAAGTTCCAACACCCAGTAACTGCTGTGGGCAGCGATGCCCACAAGAGGAAGGCGATGGGTTTTCACTATCCAAACTTGCACTAAGATTGGTCTCCCGGGCAAGGGGGCCAGAGAGCTGACGATGTAAACTCGATCACACCCTCCTGTCGGTGGTGCGGTGGCATTTCAGCTTTGCGTCGCTGAGTTCCCTTGTCTGTATTTCAGCGAAACTCCAATGCTCCAACCGACTCTCCTTCTCTACTTCTTTAAATGTTTCTATTTAACTATAAAATCTAACAATAAAAAATCCAAGTGTTACATAAAAATAAGTACAGAAGGTATGGCTTTAAACTGGAGATTGAATTATCTGCCTAGTGCAATTATTCCCCGCCCTCGAAATCTGCTTCACCTGGTCTTTAATCTCTGTGTGCATTGCTACAGGAAATTGACTCGTAATACATTAAGTTTTCATTTATCACTCCCTTTCGGTAAATGTCACACTTACTTCCTGTAACATTTTCCCTGTTACACTTTGTTGCGAACTCACTTCACTTTCAGGTTGGCAAGATGTAACGAGTGGAGTGCCACAGGGATCTGTGCTGGGGCCTCAACTATTTACAATCTATATCAATGACTTGGATGAAGGGACCGAATGTACAGTTGCTAAATTTGTTGATGACACAAAGGTAGGTAGGAAAGTAAGTTGTGAAGAGGACATAAGGAATAGAAAAGCAGTATATTATTTAAATGGAGAGAGATTGCAGAACTCTGAGGTACAGAGGGATCTGGGTGTCCTAGTACATGAATCACAAAAAGTTAGTATGCAGGTACAGCAAGTGATTGGGAAGGCAAATGGAATGTTGTCATTTATTGCAAGGGGAATGGAATATAAAAGTAGAGATGTTTTGCTACAATTGTACAGGGCATTGGTGGAGACCACATCTAGAATACTGTGTGCAGTTTTGGTCTCCTTATTTAAGAAAGGACATAATTGCTTTAGAGGCAGTGGGAGACATTCAAAGGGGAAGATTCAAGGGTTCAGGGTAAACATGTCCCCACAAAGAAAAAGGGAGGGGGCTGCCAAATCTAGAGCCCCCCTGGATGTCAAGAGCATTCAGGGTAAGATAAGGCAGAAAAAGAAAGCTATGATAGACACCGGGAACTCAATACTACGGAAAGCTTAGAGGAGTATACAAAGTGCAGGGGTGACGTTAAAAAGGAAATTAGGAAAGCAAAGAGAGGGCATGAAAAAATATTAGCAGGTAAAAATCAAAGAAAACCCAAAGATGTTTTATAATACATTAAGAGCAAGAGATAACTAAGGACGAGTAGGGCCTATTAGAGATCAAAAAGGTAATCTATGTGAGCAGGCAGAGGTCGTGGTCCACATTGGGACCAACGACATAGGTAGGAAGGGAGATGAGGTCCTGCATCAAGAATTTAGGGAGCTAGGTAGCAGATTAAAGAGCAGGACCTCAAAGGTTGTAATCTCTGGATTACTCCCAGTGCCACGGGCTAGTGAGTATAGAAATAGGAGGATCGAACAGATGAATGCGAGGCTAAAGAGTTGGTGCAGGAGGGAGGGTATCAGTTTCCTGGATCACTGGGCCTGCTTCTGGGGAAGGTGGGACTTGTACAAGTCGGACGGGTTGCATCTGAACCAGAGCGGGACAAATATCCTTGCGGGGAGGTTTGCTAGCACTGTTGCGGGGGGTTTAAACTAACTTGGCAGGGGGATGGGATACAGAGTGGAGCTACAATAGGGGGTGATGTGCAGCCAAATATTGAGAAAAAAACAAGTCAGCTTGGAAGACAGGGCAAATATGTAAGAGCAAGGCTGGATGGCATCTATTTTAATGCAAGGAGGTCTTGCAAATAAGGTGGATGAACTGAAGGTGTTGATAAACACATGGGAGTATGATATTGTTGCTGTCACAGAGACATGGGTGAGGGAGGGGCAAGACTGGCAGCTCAATATTCCGGGGTACAGAATCTTCAGGCGAGACAGAGGGGGAGGTATAAGAGGAGGGGGGGTCGCAATATTAATTAAAGAATCAATACTGCCATAAGGAGGGATGATATATTAGCAGGTTCCTCAAATGAGGCCATATGGGTGGAGCTTAAAAACAAAAAGGGGGCAAGCACTTTGATGGGAGTTGTACTATAGACCCCCAAACAGTCAGGGGGAGATAGAGGAACAGATATGTAGGCAAATCTCAGAAAATTGTGCAAATAATAGGGTAATAATAGTGGGGGATTTCAACTTCCCCAATATTAACTGGGGTACTCAGAGTGTAAAAGGCTTAGAGGGTACAAAATTCTTAACATGCATCCAGGAGAGCTTTTTGAGCCAGCATGTAGAAAGTCCTACAAGAGAGGGGGCGGGTACTGGACCTAATTCTAGGGAATGTGGCCAGCCAAGTGGAAGAAGTGCTAGTAGGTGAGCACTTTGGTGACAGTGACCATAATTCAGTGAGATTTAAGGTGGTCATGGAAAAGGACAGGGAGGGGCCGGAAATAAAGGTTCTAAATTGGGGGAAGGCCGATTTTAATAGGATAAGGCAGGATCTGGTCAAAATGGACTGGGATCAGCTGCTTGTAGGAAAATCCGCATCGGAGCTATGGGAGTCTTTCAGAAGGGAGATTGAGACCATACAATGGCAACATGTTCCCGTGAAGGTCAAGGGTGGTTCCAAGAACTCCAGGGAACCTTGGATGTCAGGGGATATACGAGAATGGATTAGGAAAAAAGGAGGGCTTTTGGCAGATACAAAAGGCTAAGGACGGAGGAAGCCCGAGAGGAGTACAAAAAGTGCAGGGGGATACTTAAAAAGGAAATTAGGAGATCAAGGAGGGGCCATGAAAAAACACTGGCGAGCAAAATAAAGGAAAATCCTAAGATGTTTTATAAGTATATTAAGGGTAAGAGGATGACTAGGGAAAAAATAGGGCCCATTAGGGACAAAAATGGCAATCTGTGTGTGGAGCCGGAAGATGTAGGAGGGGTTCTAATGAATTTTTTGCATCTGTTTTCACTATGGAGAAGGACGACGTAGACAGAGAAATACGACAGGGGGATTGTGATATACTCGAACATATTAACATCGAGCGGGAGGAGGTATTGGCGGTTTTTAGCAGGCCTAAAAATGGATAAATCCCCAGGCCCAGACGAAATGTATCCAGGCTACTGTGTGAGGTAAAGGAGGAGATTGCAGGGGCTCTAACACATATATTCAGAACCTCTCTGGCCACAGGGGATGTGCCAGAGGACTGGAGAACCGCTAATGTAGTACCATTATTCAAGAAGGGGAGTAGGGAAAAACCAGGGAACTACAGGCCAGTGAGCCTAACATCAGTGGGTAGGAAAATTATTGGAAAAAATTCTGAAGGACAAAATTAGTCTCCACTTGGAGAAGCAAGGATTAATCAGGGATAGTCAACATGGCTTTGTCAAGGGAAGATCATGTCTGACTAATTTGATTGAATTTTTTGAGGGGGTGACTAGGCGTGTGGATGAGGGTAACGCAGTGGATGTGGTATACATGGATTTCAGTAAGGCCTTCGATAAAGTCCCGCACAGGAGACTGGTCAAGAAGGTACGAGCCCATGGAGTCCAGGGTGCCTTGGCACTTTGGATACAAAACTGGCTTAGTGGCAGAAGGCAGAGGGTGATGGTCGAAGGTTGTTTTTGTGACTGGAAGCCTGTGGCCAATGGGGGTACCACAGGGATCTGTGCTGGGGCCCTTGCTGTTTGTGGTCTACATTAATGACTTGGATATGAATGTAAAAGGTATGATCAGTAAGTTCGCTGATGATACAAAGATTGGTAGGGTGGTAAATAGCGAGGAGGATAGCCTCAGTCTGCAGGACGATATAGATGGGTTGGTCAGATGGGTGGAACAGTGGCAAATGGAATTTAACCCGGAAAAGTGCGAGGTGATGCACTTTGGAGGGACTAACAAGGCAAGGGAATACACAATGAATGGGAAGACCCTAGGCAAGACAGAGGGTCAGAGGGATCTTGGTGTGCAAGTTCACAGATCCCGGAAGGCGGCGGAACAGGTAGATAAGGTGGTAAAGAAGGCATATGGGATACTTGCCTTTATTAGCCGAGGCATAGAATATAAGAGCAAGGAGGTTATGATGGAGCTGTATAAAACACTGGTTAGGCCACAGCTGGAGTACTGTGTGCAGTTCTGGTCGCCGCACTACAGGAAGGATGTGATCGCTTTGGAGAGGTGCAGAGGAGATTCACCAGGATGTTACCAGGGCTGGAGCGCTTCAGCTATGAAGAGAGACTGGGAAGATTGGGTTTGTTTTCCTTGGAGCAGAGGAGGCTGAGGGGGGACATGATTGAGGTGTACAAAATATGAGGGGCATAGATAGGATGGATACTAAGGAGCTTTTTCCCTTCGTTGAGGGTTCTATAACAAGGGGGCATAGATTCAAGGTAAAAGGCGGGAGGTTTAGAGGGGATTTGAGAAAGAACTTTTTCACCCAGAGGGTGGTTGGAGTCTGGAACTCACTGCCTGAGAGGGTTGTGGAGGCAGGAACCCTCACAACATTCAAGAAGCATTTGGATGAGCACTTGAAATGCCATAGCATACAAGGCTACGGACCAAATGCTGGAATATAGGATTAGATTAGACAGGGCTTGATGGCCGGCGTGGACACGATGGGCCGAAGGGGCCTCTATCCGTGCTGTATAACTCTATGACTCTATGTGGGTATGGTTCTTAATGAATACTTTGCATCTGTCTTCACAAAGGAGAGGACGATGCAGGGATTGAAGTTGAGGAGGAGGAGTGTGAAATATTGGATGGGATAACATGTGAGAGAGGAAGTATTAAGGGGATTAGCATCTTTGAAAGTCGATAAATCACCAGGGACGGATGAAATGTATCCCAGGCTGTTAAAAGAAGCCAGGGAGGGGATAGCGGAGGCTTTAACAATCATTTTCCAAACTTCACTCGATAAGGGCGTGGTGCCGGAGGATTGGAGGACTGCTAACGTTGTACCGTTGTTTAAAAAGGGAGCGAAGGATAGACCGAGTAATTACAGGCCAGTCAGCCTAACCTCGATGGTGGGCAAATTATTGGAATCAATTCTGAGGGACAGGATAAACTGTCACTTAGCAAGGCACGGACTAATCAAGGACAGTCAGCACGGATTTGCTAAGGGGAGGTTGTGTCCGACTAACTTGATTGAATTTTTTGAGGATGTGACAAGGAGGATCGATGAGGATAGCGTAATTGGTGTAGTCTACATGGATTTTAGCAAGGCTTTTGACAAGGTCCCACATGGCAGATTGGTCAGAAAAGTAAAGGCCCATGGGATCCAAGGGAATGTGGCAAATTGGATCCAGAATTGGCTCAGTGGCAGGAAGCAAAGGGTAATGGTCGACGGGTGTTTTGCAACTGGAAGGTTGTTTCCAGTGGGGTGCCGCAGGGCTCGGTACTGCGTCCTTTGCTTTTTGTGGTATACATTAATGATTTGGACTTAAATGTAGGGGGCATGATTAAGAAATTTGCGGATGACACAGAGATAGGCCGTTTGGTTGATAGTGAGGAGAAAGCTGTAGACTGCAGGAAGATATCAATGGACCTCGTCAGATGGGCAGAAATGTGGCAAATGGAGTTCAATTCCTGAGAAGTGTGAGGTAATTGCATTTGGGGAGAGCAAACAAGGCAAGGGAATACACAATAAATGGGAGGATACTGAGAGGTGTAGAGAAAATGAGGGACCTTGGAATGTATGTCCACAGATCGCTGAAGGTGTAGCAGGACAGGTAGATAAGGTGGTTAAGAAGGCATATGGAATGCTTTCCTTTATTAGCCGAGACACAGAATATAAAAGTAGGCATGTTATGCTAGAACTGTATAAACACTAGTTGGGCCACAGCTTGAGTACTGCGCACAGTTCTGGTCACCACATTACAGGAAGGATGTAATTGCACTAGAGAGGGTACAGAGGAGATTACGAGGACGTTGCCAGGACTGGAGAATTTTAGCTAGGAGGAAAGATTGGATAATCTGGGGTTGTTTTCTTTGGAACAGAGGTGGCTGAGGGGTGATTTGTTTGAGGTGTACACAATTATGAGGGGCCCAGGTAGAGTGGATAGGGAGGACCTATTTCCCTTAGCGGAGGGGTCAATACAGGGGGTATAGATTTAAAGTGGTTGGTAGAAGGATGAGAGCAGAAAGGGGAAATTTTTTTTTCACCCAGAGGGTGGTGGGGGTCTGGAACTTACTGCGTGAGGGGGGCGGGTAGAGGCAGAAAACCCTCAACTCATTTAAAAAATACCTGGACGTGCACCACAAGTGCCGTGACCTACAGGGCTACGGACCAAATGCAGGAAAGTGGGATTAGGCTGGGTGGCTCGTTTCTCAACCAGCGCAGACACGATGGGCCAAATGCCTCCTTCTGTGCCGTAAATTTTCTATGATTCAATGAGGCGGTTCAGAGAGGTTCACTCGACTGATTCCTGGGATGAGGGGCTTATCTTATGAGGAAAGGTTGGGACAAGTTGGACCTGTATACACTGGAGTTTAGAAGAATGAGAGGTGATCTTATTGAAACAAAGATCCTGAGGGGACTTGAAGGGGTAGATGCTGAGGGGATGTTTCCCTTGCGGGGAGAGACTAGAACTAGGGGGTCACAGTTTAAATATAAGGGGTCTCCCATTTAAGACGGAATTGAGGAGAAATTTTTTTCTCTCAGAGGGTCGTGAGTCTGTGGAATTCCCTTCCCCAGAGAGCGGTGGAGGCAGGGTCATTGAATATTTTAAGGCTGAGTTAGATAAATTCCTGATTAACAGGGGAGTCAAAGGTTATAGTAGGTAGATGGGAAAGTAGGGTTGAGGTCACAATCGGATCAGCCATGATCTAATCAAATGGCAGAGCAGGCTTGAGGGGCGAATGGCCTACTCCTGCTCTTAATTCGTATGTTCGTATGTTCACCTGAAGACTACACTTGGTTTGAAGTCTGTAAGCCTCACTTCCTGCTCCCTTGACCCCATTCTCACCAAACTGCTGACCACCTAACTTCCCTTCCAAGCCCTTGTGCAAACTGATGCTGTAAATGGTTCCCTTCTCAGGCACTTTTCTAAACCACCATCACCCCCTCCTCAAGGAAATCGCTTTCAAACCTTCTGTCCTTGCAAACTACCGCCCCATCCTCCCTTCACTTTCCAAAGTCCTTGAACATGTTGTCACCTCCCAAATCCGGTGCCCATCTTTCCCACAACTCTGTGTTTGAATCTCTCCAATCAAGTTTCCGCCCGTGCCGCAGCACCGGACGGCTCGAATCAAAGTCGCAAATGACATCCTCTGTGACTGTGGGCGTTAGCCCTCGCTCCCCCACTCCATCCCCCACCGTTTGACCTCCTCGACTTCTCTGCAACCTTTTGACATGGTCGACCACACCATCCTCATCCAACACTGCTCCTCCATTGGCCAGCTCAGTGGGACTGCCCTCACTTGGTTCCACTTTTACCTATCCAATCACAGATAGGGCATCTCCAACAATGGCTTCTCTTTCTGCCCCACACTGTTACCTCCAGAGTTCCACAAAGATCTGTCATTGGCCCCTGCTCCTCCTCCTCTAAATGCTGCCTCTTACCGACATCATCCGCAGACATGCGGTCAGGCTCCTCATGTACGACACCCAGTTCCACTTCTCTTGACACCTCCTCTGCCTCTGCGTTGATAGCTTGCTATCCAACATCCAGTCTTGGATGAGCCACAATTTCCTCCATTTAGACATTGGGATGACCAAAACCATTGTTTACGGTTCCCACCAAAAATTCCACAGATTCCGTCCCCATCCCCCAAGCACTGCCTCAGGCTGAACCGCTCTGTTCACAACCTCAGTGTCCTATCTGAGGCCAAGCTAAGCTTCTGACCCCATATCCTGTCCTTCACAGTAACGACCTGCTTCCACCTCCATAACATCGCCTACCTACGCCCCTACCTCAGCCCATCTGCTGCTGAAACCCTCATTCCAACCTTTGTCACCTCCAAACCTCTCCTGGCCGGCCTCCCACCTTCCAGCTTCCGTAAGCTTCAATTCATCCAAAACTCTGCTACCCATATCTTACTGCGCACCAAGTGTCACTAGCCCATTAACCCTGTACTTGCTGATCTACATTGGTTCAGGTTCCCGAACGCCTCAAATTTTAAATTCTCATCTTTGTGTTTCAATCCCTTCATGGCCTCTCCCCACCCTATCTCTGTAACCTCCTCTAGCCCTACAACCTCCTCTCTGGACTCTCTGTTCCTCCAACTCTGGCCTTCTCTGCACCTCCCGCACTTTCTTTGTCCCACCATAGGTGACCGTGCCTTCAGCCACCTAGGCCCACGCTCTAAACCTTTCTGTTTATTCACCTTCCTTTCTTTCTTTAAGGCCCTCCTCAAAAGTCGCCTCTTCGGCCAAGGTTTTAGTCACCCCTCCTAATAGCTCCTTCTTTGGCTCAGCGTCCATTTTGTTTTCTGATTACGTCTCTGTGAAGCACCTTGGGACATTTCTCTATGTTAAAGGCACTGTATTAATTCAAGCTGTTGTTGTTTTGACTACCCAGTGTCAACTAGTAAGATACTAAATGGAGTAAAAATACTTAAATCGGGAGCACTATTTCATGTTAAATCCTAGCTGCAGACAAGGGGATGTGGGGACAAACTGGTAAAAGCCGAGTTCATGACTGATGAATGGAAGTTCTTGATCATGCAGAGTGAGCAAAACCTACAATGGTCTCTGGGTAGAGTACTGGGAGGCAAAAACTCTGGAATCATTCAAGGGCAGTTAGATACGGGATGGTGGAATTGTAGGTTCAGTGGTAGGATGAGATAGATGGGATGAACGGCCTCCCTCATCTCTACTTACCTTTGTGACCTAAGCAGTGGAAAAGTACCGTATAGGTAAAGCCTCAAGCAGCTGGTCTTGATAGAGCTGGTGGAGACCAGCTTCACTGAGGTGAAATCCCAGGAAACACTAGTTGCAATTAGGGAGTTAGGTAAGTCAGGTAGAACTTTTACCCAGAGGGCAGAGTCGTGGCCAAGGAAGGCCACTGATGCAGAAAGCATAGCTAGTGTCAGTTGTGGCACAGTGGGTGGCACTTTCACCTCTGAGTCAGAAGGTTGAGGGTTCAAGTCCCACTCCAGAGATTTGAGCACATAATGCAGGCTGACACTCCAGTACAGCACTGAGTGAGTGCTGCACTGTCAGAGGTGCCATCTTTCAGATGAGATGTTAAACTGAGGCCTTGTCTGCCCTCTCAGGTGGATGTAACAGATTCCATTTTGAAGAAGAGCAGGGAGTTCTCCCCGGTGTCCTGGCCAATATTTATCCCTCGACCAACATCACTAAAACAGGTGATCTGGTCATGGTCTCATTGCTGTTTGTGGGAGCTTGCTGTGTACAAATGGCTGCTGCATTTCCTACATTACAACAGTGACTACACTTCGTTGGCTGTAAAGTACTTTGGGCCGTCCCGAGGCCATGAAGGCACAATAGAAATGCAAGTTCTTTCTTTTTATATAAATAGGTTCAGGAGACAATTCGATTTGTTTCTGGAGCAAGAAGGGATTGAGGGATATTGCAGGAAGGCCCAGTAGGTGGGATCAATCCATCAAAAAGGGACGACAAGTCCATGGAAGCCTAACGACCATTTCCTGTTCCTAACAATCCATGGGTTTTGATAATCCAAGGAAATAATTTATACACCGCAGCCAATCTGAACCAGTCAGGCCACTGGCACACAAACTATTGTGGTTTCAATTCTTCAGTTCTGTTAACAACCATCTATCGTCTGACTTACTCCGGACTCTCAATGAAATAAAGTTCAATTGCATGAAGCTATTACATTTGCAACAAGAACTTGATCTGTCAAAATTATTGGGTAAGACAGCACAGAAATAAACAGTTGTGGGAAGACCTTAAATCAATATTATAAAAATAATAGCAGAAGTGCTTTGTCACCATGGCGGGGGGGATGGAATCATACAATGCGATGGTCTGATCAACTGAGCACAAAATCAGAGTCAAAGGTGAATTGTAATGGGCATTCAGGTGTGGTAAGTTGGCAGAACCCACTGTAACTGAAGGAAGTACATCAGATAGCAACAAAGCCCTTGAATGGCAAATTATAATGCTGGGGGCTGAGACCTACAACAACAGAGACAACGGGAACGAGAGAGACAACGGGAACGAGAGAGAGAGAGAGAGAGAGGAGAGACTGAGGCAGGGAGAGAGAGAGAGAGAGAGAGAGACTGAGGCAGGGAGAGAGAGAGAGAGACAGAGGCAGGAGAGAGAGAGAGAGACAGAGGCAGGGAGAGAGAGAGACAGAGCGGGGAGAGAGAGAGACAGAGGCGGGGAGAGAGAGAGACAGAGGCGGAGAGAGAGAGAGACAGAGGCGGAGAGAGAGAGAGGACAGAGGCGGAGAGAGAGAGAGACAGAGAGAGAGACACAGACAGAGAGAGAGAGAGAGAGAGGCGGAGAGAGAGAGAGAGAGGCGGAGAGAGAGAGAGAGAGAGAGAGGCGGAGAGAGAGAGAGAGGCGGAGAGAGAGAGAGAGAGAGAGGCGGAGAGAGAGAGAGAGGCGGAGGAGGAGAGGAGAGAGGCGGAGAGAGAGAGAGAGGCGGAGAGAGAGAGAGAGAGGCGGAGAGAGAGAGAGAGAGGCGGAGAGAGAGAGAGAGAGGCGGAGAGAGAGAGAGAGAGAGGCGGAGAGAGAGAGGCGGAGAGAGAGAGAGGCGGAGAGAGAGAGAGAGGCGGAGAGAGAGAGAGAGGCGGAGAGAGAGAGAGAGAGGCGGAGAGAGAGAGAGAGAGAGGCGTAGAGAGAGAGAGAGGCGGAGAGAGAGAGAGAGAGGCGGAGAGAGAGAGAGGCAGAGAGAGAGAGAGGCGGAGAGAGAGAGAGAGGCGGAGAGAGAAGAGAGAGGCGGAGAGAGAGAGGCGGAGAGAGAGACAGACAGACAGACAGAGGCGGAGAGAGAGAGAGACACAGACAGAGAGAGACAGAGAGAGAGGTGGAGAGAGAGAGAGAGGCAGAGAGAGAGAGAGAGGCGGAGGGAGAGAGAGAGACAGAGGCAGGGAGAGAGAGAGACAGAGGCAGGGAGAGAGAGAGACAGAGGCAGGGAGAGAGAGAGACAGAGGCAGGGAGAGAGAGAGAGAGACAGAGGCAGGGAGAGAGAGAGAGTGGCGGAGAGAGAGAGGCGGAGAGAGAGACAGACAGACAGACAGACAGAGGCGGAGAGAGAGAGACAGACAGAGGCGGAGAGAGAGAGACAGACAGAGGCGGAGAGGAGAGAGAGAGACAGAGGCGGAGAGAGAGAGACAGACAGAGGCGGAGAGAGAGAGACAGACAGAGGCGGAGAGAGAGAGAGACAGACAGAGGCGGAGAGAGAGAGACAGACAGAGGCGGAGAGAGAGAGACAGACAGAGGGCGGAGAGAGAGAGACAGACAGAGGCGGAGAGAGAGAGACAGACAGAGGCGGAGAGGAGAGAGACAGACAGAGGCGGAGAGAGGAGAGACAGACAGAGGCGGGAGAGAGAGAGACAGACAGAGGCGGAGAGAGAGAGACAGACAGAGGCGGAGAGAGAGAGACAGACAGAGGCGGAGAGAGAGAGACAGACAGAGGCGGAGAGAGAGAGACAGACAGAGGCGGAGAGAGAGAGACAGATAGAGGCGGAGAGAGAGAGAGAGAGACAGAGGCGGAGGAGAGAGAGACAGACAGAGGCGGAGAGAGAGAGAGAGAGACAGAGGCGGAGAGAGAGAGAGAGAGACAGAGGCGGAGAGAGAGAGAGAGAGACAGAGGCGGAGAGAGAGAGGAGAGAGACAGAGGCGGAGAGAGAGAGAGAGAGAGACAGAGGCGGAGAGAGAGAGAGAGAGACAGAGGCGGAGAGAGAGAGAGAGAGACAGAGGCGGAGAGAGAGAGAGGAGAGAGGCGGAGAGAGAGAGAGAGAGAGGCGGAGAGAGAGAGAGAGAGGCGGAGAGAGAGGCGGAGAGAGAGGCGGAGAGAGAGAGAGAGAGGGCGGAGAGAGAGAGAGACAGACAGAGGCGGAGAGAGAGAGAGAGACAGAGGCGGAGAGAGAGAGAGAGAGAGAGAGAGACAGAGGCGGAGAGAGAGAGAGAGAGAGAGACAGAGGCGGAGAGAGAGAGAGAGAGAGACAGAGGCGGAGAGAGAGAGAGAGACAGAGGCGGAGAGAGAGAGAGACAGAGGCGGAGAGAGAGAGAGACAGAGGCGGAGAGAGAGAGAGAGAGACAGAGGCGGAGAGAGAGAGAGACAGAGAGAGAGACAGAGAGAGAGGCAGAGAGAGAGAGAGGCGGAGAGAGAGAGAGAGGCGGAGAGAGAGAGAGAGAGAGGCGGAGAGAGAGAGAGAGAGAGGTGTGGAGAGAGAGAGAGAGAGGCGGAGGGAGAGAGAGGCGGAGAGAGAGAGAGAGGCGGAGAGAGAGGGAGAGGCGGAGAGAGAGGGAGAGGCGGAGAGAGAGGGAGAGGCGGAGAGAGAGAGAGAGGCGGAGAGAGAGGGAGAGGCGGAGAGAGAGGGAGAGGCGGAGAGAGAGGGAGAGGCGGAGAGAGAGGGAGAGCCGGAGAGAGAGGGAGAGGCGGAGAGAGAGGGAGAGGCGAGAGAGAGAGAGAGGCGGAGAGAGAGAGAGAGGCGAGAGAGAGAGAGGCGGAGAGAGAGAGAGAGAGAGGCGGAGAGAGAGAGAGGCGGGAGCGAGAGAGAGAGAGGCGGAGAGAGAGAGAGAGAGGTGGAGAGAGAGACAGAGGCAGGAAAGAGAGAGAGAGAGACAGAGGCAGGGAGAGAGAGAGACAGAGGCAGGGAGAGAGAGAGACAGAGGCAGGGAGAGAGAGAGACAGAGGCAGGGAGAGAGAGAGACAGAGGCAGGGAGAGAGAGAGGCGGAGAGAGAGAGGCGGAGAGAGAGAGGCGGAGAGAGAGAGGCGGAGAGAGAGAGGCGGAGAGAGAGAGGCGGAGAGAGAGAGGCGGAGAGAGAGACAGACAGACAGACAGAGGCGGAGAGAGAGAGAGACAGAGGCGGAGGGAGAGAGAACAGAGGCGGAGGGAGAGAGAGAGAGGCGGAGAGAGAGAGAGAGAGGCGGGAGAGAGAAGAGAGAGAGGCGGAGAGAGAGAGAGAGGCGGAGAGAGAGAGAGAGGCGGAGAGAGAGAGAGAGAGAGAGAGAGACAGAGGCGGAGAGAGAGAGAGAGACAGAGGCGAGAGAGAGAGAGAGACAGAGGCGGAGAGAGAGAGAGAGACAGAGGCGGAGAGAGAGAGAGAGACAGAGGCGGAGAGAGAGAGACAGAGGCGGAGAGAGAGAGAGAGACAGAGGCGGAGAGAGAGAGAGAGACAGAGGCGGAGAGAGAGAGAGAGAGGCGGAGAGAGAGAGAGGCGGGAGAGAGAGAGGGCGGAGAGAGAGAGAGGCGGAAGAGAGAGAGAGAGGCGGAGAGAGAGAGAGAAAGGCGGAGAGAGAGAGAGAGAGAGAAGGCGGAGAGAGACAGAAAGGCGGCGAGAGAGAGACAGAGGCGGAGAGGAGAGAGAGAGAGACAGAGGCGGAGAGGGAGAGAGACAGAGGCGGAGAGAGAGAGAGACAGAGGCGGAGAGAGAGAGAGAGGCGGAGAGAGAGAGAGACAGAGGCGGAGAGAGAGACAGAGGCGGAGAGAGAGAGAGACAGAGGCGGAGAGAGAGAGAGACAGAGGCGGAGAGAGAGAGAGACAGAGCGGAGAGAGAGAGAGAGGCAGAGGCGGAAAGAGAGACAGGCAGAGGCGGAGAGAGAGAGGCAGAGGCGGAGAGAGAGGGAGACAGAGGCGGAGAGAGAGGGAGACAGAGGCGGAGAGAGAGGGAGACAGAGGCGGAGAGAGAGGGAGACAGAGGCGGAGAGAGAGGGAGACAGAGGCCGAGAGAGAGAGACAGAGAGAGAGAGAGACAGAGAGACAAAGAGAGAGACAGAGAGAGAGAGAGTGTGAGAGAGAGAGAGACACGGAGGCGGAGAGAGAGAGACAGAGGCGGAGAGAGAGAGACAGAGAGAGAGACAGACAGAGGCGGAGGGAGAGAGAGAGACAGAGGCGGAGAGAGAGAGAGACAGAGGCGGAGAGAGAGATAGAGACAGAGGCAGAGGGAGAGAGAGGGAGAGAGAGACAGAGGCATGGAGACAGAGGCGGAGAGAGAGAGAGACAGAGGCGGAGAGAGAGAGAGACAGAGGCGGAGAGAGAGAGAGACAGAGGCGGAGAGAGAGAGAGAGACAGAGGCAAGAGAGAGAGTGAGAGAGAGACAGAGGCGGGGAGAGAGAGAGACAGAGGCGGAGGCAGAGAAGGAGAGAGACAGACAGAGCGGAGGCAGAGAGACAGACATACAGAGGCAGAGGCAGAGAGACAGACAGACAGAGGCGGAGAGAGAGAGAGAGACAGAGAGGCAGGAGGAGAGAGAGAGAGACATAGAGGCGGAGAGAGAGAGACACACAGACGGAGAGAGAGAGACAGAGGTGGAGAGAGAGAGAGACAGAGGTGGAGAGAGAGAGACGAGAGAGAGAGACAGGCGGAAAATGACAAAGAGAAAGCAGAGAGCAGGAGAAAGACAGAAAGCAGAGAGAGCGAGAAAGAGAGGCAGAAAAAGGCAGAAAGCAGAGAGGGAGAAAAAGACAGACAGAGATGAAAAATATCATTTGGCCCATCATAGTTCGTCCACTCAAAACTCTAAACTTTCTCCACTGCAGCATCAATTGTTTCTTAAATAATTCAGAGTTTTTGCATCCACTACTTCATGGAATGGACTCCCAGATAAAGTTCCTGGACATGGTATCAGTTCTAAATTTACCTCTTCCTAGTTTTTTTTTATTCGTTCATGGGATGTGGGCGTCGCTGGCGAGACCAGCATTTATTGCCCATCCCTAATTGCCCTCGAGAAGGTGGTGGTGAGCCGCCTTCTTGAACCGCTGCAGTCCGTGTGGTGACGGTTCTCCCACAGTGCTGTTAGGAAGGGAGTTCCAGGATTTTGACCCAGCGACGATGAAGGAACGGCGATATATTTCCAAGTCGGGATGGTGTGTGACTTGGAGGGGAACGTGCAGGTGTTGTTCCCATGTGCCTGCTGCTCTTGTCCTTCTAGGTGGTAGAGGTCGCGGGTTTGGGAGGTGCTGTCGAAGAAGCCTTGGCGAGTTGCTGCAGTGCATCCCTGTGGATGGTACACACTGCAGCCACAGTGCGCCGGTGGTGAAGGGAGTGAATGTTTAGGGTGGTGGATGGGGTGCCAATCAAGCGGGCTGCTTTATCTTGGATGGTGTCGAGCTTCTTGAGTGTTGTTGGAGCTGCACTCATCCAAGCAAGTGGAGAGTATTCCATCACACTCCTGACTTGTGCCTTGTAGATGGTGGAAAGGCTTTGGGAGTCAGGAGGTGAGTCACTCGCCGCAGAATACCCAGCCTCTGACCTGCTCTCGTAGCCACAGTATTTATATGGCTGGTCCAGTTAAGTTTCTGGTCAATGGTGACCCCCAGGATGTTGATGGTGGGGGATTTGGCGATGGTAATGCCGTTTGAATGTCAAGGGGAGGTGGTTAGACTCTCTCTTGTTGGAGATGGTCATTGCCTGGCACTTATCTGGCGCGAATGTTACTTGCCACTTATGAGCCCAAGCCTGGATGTTGTCCAGGTCTTGCTGCATGCGGCTCGGACTGCTTCATTATTTGAGGGGTTGCGAATGGAACTGAACACTGTGCAGTCATCAGCGAACATCCCATTTCTGACCTTATGATGGAGGAAAGGTCATTGATGAAGCAGCTGAAGATGGTTGGGCCTAGGACACTGCCCTGAGGAACTCCTGCAGCAATGTCCTGGGGCTGAGATGATTGGCCTCAACAAGCACTACAATCTTCCTTTGTGCTAGGTATGACTCCAGCCACTGGAGAGTTTTCCCCCCTGATTCCCATTGACTTCAATTTTACTAGGGCTCCTTGGTGCCACACTCGGTCAAATGCTGCCTTCATGTCAAGGGCAGTCACTCTCACCTCACCTCTGGAATTCAGCTCTTTTGTCCATGTTTGGACCAAGGCTGTAATGAGGTCTGGAGCAGAGTGGTCCTGGCGGAACCCAAACTGAGCATCAGTGAGCAGGTTATTGGTGAGTAAGTGCGGCTTGATAGCACTGTCGACGACACCTTCCATCACTTTGCTGATGATTGAGAGTAGACTGATGGGGCAGTAATTGGTCGGATTGGATTTGTCCTGCTTTTTGTGGACAGGACATACCTGGGCAATTTTCCACATTGTCGGGTAGATGCCAGTGTTGTCGCTGTACTGGAACAGCTTGGCTTGAGGCGCTATCCCCTTGCCCTACTCTCCATTTAATTTAAAGTAAGTTGCTGTATTTATCTTTTCCATTCCCTTAACTATCTTCTATACCTCTGGAAGGTCACGTCTCAGATGCCTCCTGAGAAAAATAGAACATGAGTAGGCCATTCAGCCCCTCGAGCCTGTTCTGCCAGTCAATTAGATCATTGCTGATCTGTATCTTAACTCCATCTACCCACCCAAGTTTCTTCAATCTTTCTTCACAATTCAGAACTCTAACACTTGGAATCAGTCTTGTCCTCTCTTCTCTGCACTGCCTCCATTGCTCAAATTTCATCCTTGCGTCTCAGAACAGA